>NW_022170663.1:12673527-12741087 GCF_008802855.1 Photinus pyralis
ACAGTCTGGACAGTTGTGGACGTAGTCGTTGATATACTTTCTCATTCCCACCCGGAAGTATCGGGTGGAAATCCGGGTACGGGTGCGATCACCTCCATAGTGTCCTGCCGCAGAGGCGGCGTGATACTCTTTGACTATGTTCGTGACTTGCTGGGCGGATTCGACTTCAGAGTGCGTGGAGTATCGATACAGTAGTATCCTCTGACTCATAAGATAACTACGGACGGTCCCTCGAAAGAAGTCCACTGCGCTTTCTTCTGGAGTCTCCAAGCACTGGATGACTTTCTTAAGGCTCCTCTGTAGTCAATTTGTATTTCAGTGTTATTGCAATTGGTTAGACCACCAACAATACACACTGCTACATGATCTTGAGTGAAACCAACGATGTACACCGTACCGTACTAACAATAGACCATGTATAATGATATAAGGCGGCAGACGATCGATTTTAGCATACTCTGATAGGGCAAAATGGAACTCCATCGGTTAAAATTTTGATCATTCTCGTTCAGTGGATTTCGTGCTAGCTCCCCTACTATAGTTATGTAAACAAGTTTATCGAAAAGCTGTACAATATTTGACTGGAGATGCACAAATACCTATTTCTGTTACCGTTGAATTACTTATTCAATGCATTTACTGCATTTTTCTATAATGAATAATCATTTTTACTAATTTATAGATTTTTATAGTTATTAGGTACATGTGCATGAATGAATTCACTTAGGTATGATAGATCCTAAAAAAACCGGCACTTCGAACACCTAAAATAAATCTTTCTTTACTTATATACAAGGGTGAACAAAAAAAAAATTATATGTTTTTCATAAAAACAATGATTAAAAGTATAATATTTATACTGATTCTAAATAAATCCTTATCTTTTCAAAAATTAATAACAATTGTACATTTAGCGTATTACTTATTTATATCTATGCACGATCCATGGAGAATTTTTCCGAACATCTTGTGTGCGGTAAGATGACTTCACTTTTTTGCCCTGAATTCAATGGTAAAAATAAAATTTACTTGATCCTCCTATTTTTTGAGGGTCAAATATTCCTGTTGATAAAGTTGATATCAGTCCATATTGAAAAAAGAAGTAGGTAGTAGTAAATATTTACCGGTTCCTGTCGCTACATAGTATTGGAAATTTGAAAAAAATTCGTCAAGTTGATGTGAAGTTTGTGGGACTCCATCAAAAGGTATTCTCAAAGAGAAAGATAAATAGTCGAATTTTTTTAAAAGTGCAAGAATTTTTTTATATCCACCACTTTCACTAACTTAACTTTACATGAGCAAAACAGTGACACTTTGTTTTAAATAAAATTGTCAGTGTCGGCCATTAGCTATCGTATCCCGCTTAGGAATTTAACTAAAAAGGGGAATTGTATTTATATCGGTAGCGTTTCTTTTATATAACATACCACGACGTTTCCTATGTTTATGTTCCGCTAATAAGTGAAAAAATGCCTATGTGTCATTTGTTATCTATTGGGCGCAACTTTATGGAAAGCAAAGGGCATGTGCATCTTTTGCTTTTGGTCGAATTTTTTGAAATAGATAATTTTCACGAAGACTTACTCTTAGTCCAGTATGCAGATAATTTTGACCTGCAAAAGGTGGTGTAAAAGATTTTATTGTTTTAAATGGTCCATTTGGGTCCAAATAACATGTATTTGAAGAGTACGCACAAATTTTTTCCCGGCACAACTTTTGGCAGCCAAAAAACCTCAAAATTTTTGGCATTTTTTTAGTTTTTCGCTTAAAACTCGAAAACGGTCCATATTTTATGAATAACACTTCTTTAGTAAATTAAAGAAAACAAAATTATGCGTCGATAAAAAAAAACTAACAAAATCGGTCCAATAGAAAATTTTTTACAAGCGATCAAAAAAATGCCCATTTTTTCCAACGAATTTCAAAAATTGGTCCAATTTTAAATTGTTGGTACTTTTTGAACTCTGATTGATGTTCTACAATCTTTAGGGAGGGGGGTAGTGGATTTTATCGTTCCTTTAGGAGCCACAACGCATTAAAAAAAGGTTAACTCAGTTCTTTAGAAAAGTTGGAAAAAATGGGCGTTTTTTGATCGCTTGTAAAAATTTTTCTATTGGACCGATTTTGTTTGTTTTTTTTTATCGACGCATAATTTTGTTTTCTATACTTTACTAAAGAAGTATTATTCATAAAATATAGACCGTTTTCGAGTTTTAAGCGAAAAACTAAAAAAATGCCAAAAATTTTGAGGTTTTTTGGCTGCCAAAAGTTGTGCCGGGAAAAAAATTGGTGTGCACTCTTCAAATCCATGTTATTTGGACCCAAATGGGCCAATTAAAACGTTAAAATCGTGAAGATCGCGAAACATATTTTTTTAAATATATGCCTTATCATAATAGATGGAAATAATATCTTTAAGTACCGTCGTAAGAAATACTGTCGGATTTCCAAATTGGTGCTGTAGGTTTTTCTACTCCCATTACAACGGCTGTTATTTACGAAAAACGATTTTTCTATTAATCGATCTTCCTAAAAAACTAAGACCGATATTTCAACTTTTTTTAAGTACTGCCGTTCTTTTCATCATTGCAAAGAGTATCCACTATCGAGAATTTGTTAGACTTCAATTACAAAAGCAGCATTTCATAAGAACGTTTAGCTATTTTTTCAATATGGCGGATTGACTACAGAGGAGCCTTAACTTCGAAGTCCGTCAGTTAAGCTTGCCGGATGTCTGCAGGTGACCATGTAGGAGGTCAGTGGTTATTTTCGCAAACCTCTCAAGTCGGGACTGTGTGTGGTGGGCAAGGTGGCCTTGATAATGCGTCAGCCAACGTTAGTTTTTCCTGGTGTGTAGGTACTGGATGTTAAGTTGGTATGGCTGGCGGACGAGGGCCCATCTGGCAAGACGTCCGCTAGGCGTCTTCAACGTCATCTACCATCGTAGCGAGAGAGGCAATTCCGGTATCCCGGTGCAGAGGCGGTCCATGAGCCTCTGACTGGGGCGTTTTTCAACTCAAAGGGCATTCGTTTGAAGCGGTACAGCCCTGGCTATCTGCCAGTAACCTGCTCGCAAGTGTAGGGACTTGATGCAGCAGGCTTTGCTGCGTGAAGCAGATTGTCGCTCCTTGTCAATGGGGAACAATCCGAACCTGTGTTTTTATTGCCATAGTCGACAAATAGGCGAATTGATCCATATGGTTTTGGAACCAGTACTATACTGGTGAGGTCCAGGCGGAGTCGCATTCCGGCCCATGGCGGTAAATTTTTCTTTTAGCAAGTGGAGTTTTGGGCGTTGAAAGACTGTATAGTGGAGGGGCGACTGGCCGTGTTCCAGGTTTCACCTGTATGGCGTGTTTTTCATAAAGAATGAGACGCGTGGTCTCCCCGAACATATGTTGGTGGGCGTGCAGTAACTCGTTGAGGCATCCACTCATTTCGGCGGGTAGGTCTTGTCCCATAGCTGATATCTCCAAGTGGGAGTGCTCCGGGTGGCACCGGTGGGTCCATGGAGCTCAGTTCAGCGTATAGGTCCGAAAATTCGGGATCCAGTTCTGGGGTAAGCGGACGTGATGGCGATTCCCCAAAAAATCGATTCAAGCAGACGGTCAGTCTGCGTGGATCCGTGGCAAGCGGTCTTCGTAGGGTCTACGGCCTGCAGTGGGAAGTTGTCGGAGGCTGGCTTGGGTGTGAAGCCTTGCTCTGGGTGCTGCAGAAAACAATAGCCCTCCTTTTTTGGTAAGTTTAGATTGAACTGCGTGTCCTCGATGAAGCCCATACCGAGGAGGGTGTGATTGTTGGCTCCTGGTGAGACTATGAAGGTAGTATGTATGATGTGGTTCTGGAACCGGACGGGTACGGTGGTGGACAGAACGTCTCGTATACTATCTTCTCCATCTGCCATGATAAGGTTCAGTTGTTGCATATGGAACGGGTAATTCTTGGCTCGGCATACGGCATAGGTACAGGGCAGTGCCTGCGAGACTTTGGCTAGCGCCTGTGTCCATATATACGACGATGGGGTTGGATTGGCGAGGATAAAGTGGAGATTCTCTAGACCTTTTTAATGCACTTCGGGCAATTACTGCAAATTACTCCCGGTGCACAAGATGAGCACAAAATTGACATACAAATCGAGTAAAACTGGAGTCGCATTTTATTAACTCAAAAAACACAAGAGCACAAAATTAGTATGATATTCATATTTCATTATCCGATTAGTAGTAAATAAAAGTACAATGACTAAAATTATTGTGAGAAAGATCTATATCATTGGGTAGTATCAAGAGACCAGTAAAAGTTGGATTATCATCTAAAGGTATAAAAAAAATCACACCTGAAGCGCTTTTAGTAAGGCGGCAGAAAAATTGTTGCTGCCTTAGCTAGTAATAGTAGCTTAGGGGGTTAGCAGAAGGAATCATTCGGAGAGGAAGGAAATGTGGTTTTAGATTTTTGATTCCTTGTGTACAATCACCTCATTGATCGAGATATGCGAGAAACTGCAGTACTAATTAACCCTTCCGATCAAGTGAAATGGTCTCCGTATCCATCGAACCGAGAACCTCAACGGTTATTGCAGCTTAAAGCTCGATATGTGGACGTAGGTCTCGTACCAATTACATCAGGGCGCGATCAATTCATGTCTTTAGAATATATGAAATATAATTTCCTTTTGTTCGAAAAAGCTGATAAATTTCCTGCAGTTTTCCCCGATGCACTTACCGAATGGTATTAAAACGTAGAAAAGAAAAGATCGAGATAATTTTGATTTGTTGCAAGCGCTCAGACGTCCTCCATTTGAATTAGATTCTCGCTAATCCGCATTTGTAATCGTTAAAAGAAATTGTCGAGATTAGTGTCCGTAGATGATAACGAGGAGTATTGCGAGTTTTAATAATCGAATTTCGCTTGATGGTGTGTTAATCCTCGTTTAACGTCTCAATTCTCGTCGCCTTCCGTGTTCCAGTTTCGACAAGTTATTGGAGGTAATGTTGCGTTTGGTCCGAAAAAAAAAACGATAGATCGTGCAGGAACTGACAAAAGGATATCTCGTAGAATCGTGCAGTCTTGGGGTTGCGAGCGACGTCTGCATCACCACCGGTGGGGTCGGTTTTAATTGCGGCTTTGCTAAGATGGCGTGCATGCCACACTCGCACTTAGCACCGCGACGCTAGCTTTTTTCTACGACGTCGATCGATAGGCGACGTTCCGTGTTTTAAAAACATAAAGCAGTACAGTCCGCGTGCGACTTGCCGTAATTAAAAATTGCTATTGTTCGACCGCAATTTGCTCTTTTCAGAGAACCACTGAAAACGGTTATTTGATATTTCAGATTTCGATCTAGACACCGTCTTAATGACCCATTTTTATTCAGTTGTATATTCATACACCTTATAATTTGCATTTGTAGGAGGCGAATTAACATTAAAACTCGCGGAGATTAATCGCCAGTCCACTAATTACAACTGCCTTTGTTTACGTTCGCCGTCCAACTTTTACATTAAAGGCGTTCAAGGATGGGCAAACAGAAAACACTTTAAATCTCTTATTTTTTCACAGCCGTAATTCCATAGAATTTACCAGCCCAGGCAATTACATAAGTACAACACTTACTGTTAAAAACTTCGTCCGTCCGTACCAGAAATGATGAATTAATGCAGTATAGAAGCTATCATTATACCTTCGAGGCATACATAAACTAAAAGCTTTTATTACTATTATATGCCCATACGTACTTAATAACCGCGCCACTAAGTATTCAGATTTATTTTCAAACTAAACTAAAATCTTTTACGATTAAGTTCAAGTGAGTGTTACTAAAAAAAAGCTCATTCAGAAGTTTTCGTCCTGAAAAAGTTACCAAACGATATATTACAAGCGCGACTGCCTTGCGAAACGATAGCTTTACGATCGAGAGCTTCATTCCAAATTTACATAACCTTTTAATTAATCTAATCGAATTTGCAATTAATTAGATGCCTGGTGAATTGCACAACCATATAATTCATATGCAAATTTTTCAGTCTACAAAAATGGAACCAATCGTGACATATTTGGCTCAATATGATTTTTAATTGGGAAAATAGGCATCACAAGTAATAAGAGGGGCCCTAAATTAACTTTTGTACCATTTTTCTGATCCACAGTATCATGAGACGAAACTGAATTTGTGATCTCAATAAAGGATAGGACCCACATCCTCGGTAGTTGTATCTGCCTCGCCCCAGAACCTGCACGTTATAGAAGCTTAGACGAGATGCTAACTACGGTTTTTAAAATACTCCAATAAAAGGGATTACCGTGTTGAATTTCTGTTGAAATTCCCTTGGAAGTCTCCTGAGATCCTTTTCAAGAGATGTTTAAAATTCTCCTGAAATTCAACATTATTAACATCAACAAATGCAATTTCCACTTTTTGGATCGCAATTTTATAATTACATAACTCCACTTTCTACTCGTGCATTCCGATGAGCAATTCAGCGAAACTTATTATCCTGGAGTCCCTGTAATCCTGGCAAATTGGACTTTTTACAAAAGAAAATCGTTAATGGAGCTTTGGAAAGTGGATATGCTAAAATGGTCTAGAACAAATATAAAAAAAATAAATACGCGAGAATGGGTCCAAAAGAATTTCAAGAGGGGTTTTCAGAAAAGTTTCAGAATTTGCAAGAAGTTTTTAGTAAATCGATTGTAAGTCTTCGGTACCTATAATGACACCACCCAAAATTAAAGAACGAAATAATACCAATGATCAGTGGTTTCCACCAATCTCAGTACTCCAAGCGGATTAACCATTGTTTAGGCAAAAAAAAGAAAAATTGTAACTGAGCTTTGTCAAGTGGATATGTTAAAATGACAAACCAAGTTTTTGGGGAGGGTGAAAAGGGGTGAAAATCGTATGACAGCAATTTCCGCCAAAAGTTGAGGTCAGAGACAAAAGTGTTCCATAGAAGAATTGTAGATCATGAAAAATTTTACAACTTTCTTTCCAGTCACTTTCCCACAACCTCAAAATATTCGAACAAATCAGAGAAAACCGTGTTTTTCGTTTTTTATTGTTCATTTCCGCAAAAGTGATTTTCTTTTGAGACTTAATTTTGACTTTTTATGATTCAAATAACTACACATTTTTTCAATATAAAAAATGAAGAAGTTTCCGAAATGTTCGTTTTTTTCGGCAAACAACTTATTTTTCAAATGAAACTTGTCCTTCAGAGATTTATCGTAGGGTATTTAGTGCCATTTTTTTCGTTTTTATCTATACTTTGTGAAGCTACCTCAAAAATTGAATACTATTTTGTGGAGGGATTTTATGACTGTGGGAGCGTCAGAAGTGGGACAAAGAGAATGATGGTAGCAAGATCTTGGAGTCAAAACTGGCAAATAGAATACTGATCGGCCACACAAAAATGCGCTGAAGCCCTTCGATCTCACAGGAGGGTTTTGATAATTTTTTTGTTCGAAATTAATTAGTTTACTTAGGTTTCATAATTGTTGGTATATGTATGAACAATTTGGTATCAAATTAGGTACGTAAAAGCGATTTGTTTTTAAATTATTTTATTCTGGATAGTTTTCACAATATTTACAAAATGGAATAAAAAATAACATAACTCCTCTCTCGCCTTTTTCCTCATTTGGAGAACTGAATCTTCATCATTCTCAAATGGTTCCTGTTCTTCAAGCTCTTCTTCGTTATCACTGAATTACTCAGGTAATTGATGTTCAGCATCCAAAGAACGATCAAACTTTGCATTTCAGAGTAGTTTCTATCGCAGGCGTGGGCCTTGATTCGAATAATAATAATAATACTATCAAGGAGTAAAGTCTCTGCTGAAATAAAATGTAGTTTCTTTTGTATTTTTTCCAGTAAAATCAGTTTTTGACAAATTTCCAAAATTTAAACAAATTATCAACAGAAAATTCAATGTTGAAACGAATATTTCGGGAACCTCTTAATTTTTTATATTGAAAACGTTTGTAGTTATTTGAATCATAAAAATGTATATTTCAACCAAGTCTTGTTTAAAGAAATAATAAATTCATTTTTGCGGAAATGAGCAATAAAAAACGAAAAACACGGATTTCCGCGATTTTTTCGCTTATTTTGAGGTTATGTGAGAAAGTGACTGGAAAGAAAGTTTTGTGCCCTATTCTCCGTAGGATCTTAAGCCGGCTCAAAAGTAAAGCCGACTTAAATTCAATTTTTTGTATGCACCATGGAATTTTAGCACCCTAAACCGGCTGTGTCGAGGGCTTAAAAGACGACTTCGGCTTAGCGCTTGTGTAGGTACTCAGTATATTGATGGTGTATTTCTATCCTACGAATTTGATTTGAATTTTGTAAACAAAAAGTATTGCGTTCGGCTTTGGTTAATTTTTAATAATGCCGACATAATGGAATTTGGTTTCCCTATAAAAGTCTACGAACGCCGAAGTCCATTTGAATCAATTTGACGTAAGTCTCATCAGTCGTGTTGTTTAAGTATTGTATAATAGAGAAAACGGCTGACTAGTATTTTTTATTTATTTTCTGTATGCTGCTATCGATTTCGGGAAAATCATTCCCATCATCAGGCAATAGCTGAAATGTTATTACAATCAGATTATATGATGTGTGATATAGTAAATAAATATATTTACGGTCAATTAATATTAGATGGTAGTGAAGGCGACGACGATTTTGAAAAATTCTTGAGCCATATATTACAATGATACTAAAAAGACAAATAACAATAAACAGATTAAGAAACGGGAATACAAAATATTACCAGTAAAAACAGTAGTTATATTAAAATGGGGCATATGTTAAAATTTGAAGGTTATATATTGTTTAAAAATCATCTATAACCTTCAAATTTTAACATGTGCCCCATTTTAATATAACTACTGTTTTTACTGATAATATTTTGTATTTCCATTTCTTAATCTGTTTATTGTTATTTGTCTTTTTAATATCAATGGATATATGGCTGAAGAATTTTTCAAAATCGTCGTCGCGTTTACTATCATCTAATATTAATTGACCGTAAATATATTTATTTACCTACTATATCACACATCTGATAATCTGATTGTAATAACATTTCAGCTATTGCCTGATGATGGGAATGATTTTTCCGAAATAGATAGCAGCATACAGAAAATAAAAAAAAATACTAGTCAGCCGTTTTCCTATTATATACTCCATTTGAATCCTTGGACGATGTATGGTTTTATAGAGCTTTAGTAATGAAAGAAAGAAAGTTTATTTTCCAAAGAAATAAAAATAATACATTCAAATTGACAAGAATTTTTGTGTTACAATACAATAAAATAAAATTAGACTTAAAGTGCGCTATGGATAGCCACCTCCTTAACATTGTTGTATGGAGGTTACCCTCAGAATTTATATGGAATGTAGTGATGGTGGACAGGACCCCATATTAGAAGATATACTTTATGCAATAGCAATAAAAAAAATTGTACTTAAAGAAAAAAAACGTGCCTATTAAAAACAATCTTGTGTGTGCTTGTTGCCGGATATAGTACAGTCAAATTAGACGAAATAATGGCCAAACCTTGAACCCCAAAAATAAAAAGGTCTGATTGCTGAAAGTTGTTCATCACCTTTAGCTCTAAATGTGGTAAAAAGTCTTCTCCGAAATACCGTCGGGTTTAGGAGGGGAAGGGTGGGAAAGTTGTAAAATTAGCTCATTTTTACGTTTTTTGTAAATATATCCGAAACCGTTCCTTTTATACCAAAACGTGTAAAATACTTTTTTAAAGGAAATTTAATTTTACATAAAATTGGTTATATACATTTCTTTACTTCGCCTAACAGTTTAGAAGCTATGGTAGAAACAAGAGTGTATACTATGTCGAAAACTGGAAAAATTTGGTGAAATTATTTAAATTTATCAAAAGTATTTGGTAGTGAATGCATTATTACTTGAAGGGAATGTACTTCTGAAATTATATGCAATTTCTGAGATAGAAAATGGTCTACTATTTAACTATGCTGCGAGTAAAAAGTACAAAATACCTCTCTCGACACTCATTGCCCATAGAAAAGGTATTCGTGGTCCGAAAAGCACGACCATGGGCAGAAGTACAACTATCCTTTACGAACTTGAAGTAAAATTATCTGAAGGCCTAAAAACTTTAGAAAAGTGGGGATGGGGATTAAGTAGAGCTGAAGTATTGAGGATTGTAGGAGATTTCGTGACCATAAATAAACTCAAAATTCAATTTAAAAATGCAATGCCTCAAGAAGATTGGTTCTTGGGGTTCTGTAAAAGACACAATTTGACAATAAAACCACAATCCATAGATAATGTTCGCAAAAAATGCATGGATCCATTTATAATTAATGAATATTTTGAGTTACTTAAAAAAATTCTACATGACTTGGATCTGAATGATAAACTATATCAAATTTGGAACCTGGACGAATTAGGTTTCTGTCTAGATCCATCCAAGACCAAAGTGGTCGCGGAAAAAGGAGTAGCATCATCTAGAACAACATGGAGAGTTGAAAGGGAAAGCACAACAGTTTTGATGACTGTTAATACAGCAGGTGGCAAAGCGCCCCCTTTAATCATACATATTTAAGGGTAAGCATATTTGGGACGAATGTGTTGCGCCTGGCGGCGATGTTTTTCCGGGTCCAACATATACCGCTACTTCAAACGGGTAGATGAAGTCCGATATTTTTCTGCGTTATTTCGAGAAAACGTTTCTTTCGCATATTGGTGAAGCAAGACCCGGTTTATTGATATATGACGAACATGTTTCGCATTCAAAATAATGTAACAATTTTAAAACTTCCGCCCCACTCGAGAAGATTGCTCAAATATTCCGAGAGAAGACATTGTAATGATACTTCCAAAACCAACTGTTGGTAGACGTGGCCTACTTCGATTTGACGTCTATTTTGAGGGGTACAATGTGCAATAAATGACCAAATTAATGTTTAATACTTCTACCTTATATATTTACGTTTATATTTTTGTTGCAGAGCTATGTTTTAAGTTTTTAAGAAAGTTCCTTAGTTTACTAATGCTACTTATTATATTAAAAAAGTTGCCCCATTTTTAGGGGCAAGTGTAGGTACAATATGGACATTTTTGAAAAAAATAAGTCATTACACGTGCTTAAAAAATAGTTTATGATACCATAGTTCAGATATATGCAGTCTACACCTCACAAGTTACCCCTGATATCGAGCCAAAGTTAGACCTGAAATAGTTTTTGTTGAAATATTATATTTATCTGAACTATTAAAATTTTGCTTCACACTTACCCCACCTGACCTTACTAAACTCTTGTTTACTCTACAGCTCCTAAACTATTAGCTATTTCGGAGAAGACTTTTTACCACATTTAGAGCTAAGGGTGATGAACAACTTTCAGCAATCAGACCTTTTTATTTTTGGAGTTCAAGGTTCGATGCATTTAGCATTAGCATCTAATTTGATTGTACTAATAAAGAACTGCAGATAAATAATAACAATGATGATATTTGAAGACGAAAAAAGTTTAATTTATTTAAATAAAATTTCAATGTTTCCTAAGGTAAAGAGCCACGATTTTAATTTTTTTTAGATAAAAAACGAGTGTTTTTGGGAGGTCATTTCAGCCGGGAGTAGGTTGTAAAATGTTGGTGCACAATATATAAAAAACCTTTTATATGCTTCCAATTTTGAAATAGGTATTCCAACACGGTTACGAGATTTAAGCCTACTCGAGTATACTCTAGCACTGTCTCTTAAGTGTCCCCCTCTCATGAAAAATGTTCTCAAAACACGACAAATATTTGTGAATTATGAAATAGGGGAAATGCATGCTCTGTAATTTTCGAACCTATTATAATCTTAATAATTTTTGTGGGCTATAAAAACCGGACAAATCGTGGAGTAATACGTCCCATTCAGCAACAAATTCCATATTGTAATTTTGAGTGAACTATAGAGTAATAAAGATCCTTAAGGACAAAGGGCGGACATATATGTCCTAAATAATATAATTTCCTTAATGAAGAGCACATGTTGCGTTTTAAATTGCCAATATGTGGTTTCCAGGAACAATTTTCATCAATTAACACGCCAAGATATTTAATTTGGGGAAGTCGATCAATTTTTATGCACTTGGGACACACGCCACTCTCTGCTAACAAGCAAATCTTGCACTTAAAATAGATAGTTTGTATAGTGTCCGTTGTATGCTTTAATGAAAAATAAATAAATTTAGTTTTTACACTTAGTTCAAGCTTATTGATCTTTTAATTTTGTTTAAATCACTCTGCAAATCATTTTGGAGAGTAACTATGCTACCAGAGGAATATGACATAGCAATGTCATCTGCAAAGCATGTCAATGTTCCGTTGAATTTGACAAGACATGGTTTATTGATAAAAACGAGAAACAAAATAGGGCCCAACACAGAACCCTGGGGAACTCCACATGTAACTGTGACTGGTACACTAGTGACATTGATGTGAATCCGTACACATTTGAAACCAGTTCCACGCCACTTCTCTTATTCCTACTTCCTATCAATGTTGCATTAGTATCTTGTGATCTACTCAATAAAACGCTTTGGTGATATCGATAAAAATTCCTGATACGAACAAATTGCCATTGAATCCTTCAAATAAAACGCTGCAAAAGAATAAAAACCCACGTTGCCAAATTGCCATTAGTTTTATATCGGTGCATAACAATCGCTTTCAAAGCGGGCATTAATATTTAGGCTCTCTTACGTAAGCCGGGTTTTTCTACAAAACGGAGAATATGGGCATTAGAGTTTTTCACGATCTACAACTATTCTATTGAACAATTTTTGCCTCTGTTCTCAACTTTTGCCAGAAATTGCGATTTTGATTTTGGCCCCTTTTCACCCTCCCCAAAAACTTAGTCCCACTCCCCTGCTCACGTATTTATTTTTTTTGTATTTGTCATTTTAACATATCCACTTGACAAAACAATTTTTTTGCTTAAAATATGGTTAATTCGCCTGGACTACTGAGATTGGTGAGATATATTATTGTAGATTGAAATGAAATACGGAAACCATTGGTACTATTTCTTTCTTTAATTCCTTATACAATTTTGAGTGGTGTCATTGCACCGAAAACTAACTATCGATTTACTAAAAACTTCTTGCAAATTCTGGAACTTTCTGAAAACCCCTCTTGAAATTCTTTTGGTGTGATATCGAAGTTCCACTTAACGGTTAGTATTTCTTAAGGTTTGCAATTGCCGTAGTCCCATAGAAAATATGTTGATTTTACTTACACTCAGCTCGGATTCGGAAACACGACTTTTAATCCGGCTCATATTCAATACCTAGCTCGTAGAAATACTTTGGCGAACAGACGGACGGACAAACGGAATTTTATTTCGAAAAATTCCCCTAAAAGGGTAAATTATGATCTTCTTCGTAACAAAAAGCGCACTAAACGTTGGAAATTGGCGCACAAATCCGCAAAATGTTACCTAAGAACAAGAACTGCAGTCCTTAAAATTTAGACGCGCAATTTTCCATACACACGTTTTGTGCTTCTGTTTCCGGTCAAAAAAGGCTCTGATTTTTGTAACAAGCGCTTTTCATTTATTTATAACCGTAAAGTACACTGCTTATATAAAACCCATGCATAGAATCGTTCCATCGACACTGACAGGTACAACGATGTACGACCATAAGTAAAACTGTCCCGTCTCATGCAATTTTACAGTTCTCTTACCGAATGCTCTCAGCCCTTTTTTAATTAATAACAATCGCTCGACTCGTATGAAATGTCAGTAGTGTTTCTTTCGAATGCGCAGCTTATTGTTTTGTGTTTTTTTCGTAAGCGAGATTGCAGTTCTTTTACAAATTGCATGTAATCGAAAGTATAAGCTTCTTCACTTGACTGTTATTTATGTCTTTATTGATAGTTCCTCTACTACCTACTACATAAAGTTGCCGGGGCGAATTACACGTATTAAGCCGAGTGGTATATGTGGGTATCGGTTGCATGATTATATACATTAAAAGTTGTAAGAATCGATTGTGTGACTATTTACCACTTTCGGGATTTAAAATAGTTGAACGGCTTCTTCGCATCGAAGCTGGAAAGTGGTGGATATCCCGACGAGCGCCGCCGCGCCGTTTCATAAACGGTAAAACGCGTGTTGAAATAAGATTTATGGGATTTGCAATACATAAATTAACAGAATCCAATTAATTATGTGCATATTGCAGCTGTGCCACCTTAAAAGGTTTCGCAAAAGAATTATGCCTCTCGTTAGTCGGTTACGGTGGAACATTCATTAAGAAACGCACTATACATTTTTACAACGCGAGAAACATTCATTATACTTAAATTTATGCAAGAAACTGAAGAAGAAGAATTATTCTCTAATCGCGCCCGAAGCAATCGAAACCGCTTCATTAGTACGGAATTGGGTAATTTTTGCATGTTCGCCCTTATATAATCGTGCAGTTTTATCGATCTTAAGTAATATGATTACCTCTCTTCTGTATAACAAACTAATTTATTAAAAAATCGAAAGACTTCCGTCCACATCCTCTATACCTATACTATAATAAAAATTAATCACATTATCAATCTGAACCTTTCGTGGTACAATCCAGTCTGCACGACTATTCCATCTAAGAGATTAGCAAGACAGATTCATTAATTAAGGCTCGATCATTCATTACGCTGATTGCTAGCCGGATTCACTTTTGTATCGAGCGGAGGGGTCCACCGCGCGTTTTTAAGGAGGCACACACCACCCCTAAGTTTTTTCACTAATTTGAGAGTGACGTCACATCTCATTACGTATGCCAGTGTAATCATTAAGGTATTGATTAAATTTTTTACCCCTCACTGTGTGTGCCTGAAGGTGTATGGAAAAAAATTGGCACGCATGCGCGCGTCTAATTTATATAAACGAAGGGATTGATGGATTTTCAATTTTTGTGACACTTTAACTGGAAAGGATTTCGCTTTTCGGAGACAAAGACACGTTCCTATTACTCAGACGTGGTCGGTTTTTGTTTGCTTGCTTTCGTTTAATTTAAATTTAGGGGTCTAGTCCTACGAAATTAATGTCGTTGCGGTGAGATTTTTTTGTTGAAAAGAAAAGGGGAAACTTATGTAATAGATTTTCGTCACGCATCTGTTTAGAGCGGAACATTTTTCTGTTAACAGCGCTAGAAATGATTGGAAAAGGGATTCATGCGCAATTCGGAAAGAAATTGTACCATACAAGTCCTAATTTATACCTTTTTTTCGAAAAATTCCCTTGATGTGATGGTTTTGTACCTCTGTCTGTCTGTCTGTTTCTTCAAACTTTCGCCAATCGATTTCTTTTCTAATTCATAAACCGGTCTGTAACAAAAGATATGAAAAGTCATGCAAAATTTCTGTGTTTGTTTTCAGGAAAACCTGAATATCTGGAAAAGTCCTGCAGGTTTCTATAAAGGATTAAGCTGTTTTGAGAAACTTGCATAAATAGTGATTTGCATCACGATTTCATCCAACATATGTTTGGAAATCCTCATCATTGATGTAATCACTTCAGTTCTTTTTGATTTTTTGATTGTAGAAAAATTTGCTCCCAAGAAAACTTTCCCCTGGTAACTTCAGAAATGTTTTCTCTCTTCCCAATATGGAAAATTCGTCTTCGCTGGAATTTACCTCGTCGGGAATCCTCGGTAGGATCAGAAAAAATTCTATCTGCGCTCGTTTAACATATTATAGTTGTGATGTACCTGGCAGTTTTTGAATTTTATCTTTCTCGCTTTACAACGCTTTTCATTAAAGAGAAAACACAGGTTACGCCACTGGAAATGCTTTTGCGGGAAGCGCATAATTCAAATTGCACAAAGGACAAAGCCTGGCTATTGGTCGTGCGTAAACGACAGAAAGGAAGAAAAGTAACGTGGGGAAGTTTTAGCTAAAGTAAAATGCAGGAAGAGAGGCGCCACCGGAGCAGTGGGACCCAGTGCCATTGTGACGGAGGGGGCTCAATCCTTCGTTATCAGTTTTCAGGTTAACAATCCAGTTCTATAGTGTACCTAGTGCTATTCTGTGATTAACTTTCGATGTGATTAACTATTCTACAGAAGAGCTCTGTTCCTATCCTGAAGTAAAATATAATCTTACACGATGAAGGATGACGCTTGCACTTGTTTGTGAAGTTTGAAGCTGCTTGTTGAAGTTCTAGGTTTTTAAGATCAGTAAATAAAATGTTGGGGTTGATTTTTTTGAAACACATATAGTAATGTTCCGAATATTACAGAAATCCCGATAGATATCGAGGCGCCATGAAAGATTATTAGTCATCGGCGATAAAGAACGAAAGCAAATGTGACGCAATCTTTTCGAAAATATCGTGTATTCGAATGGATGTTTTATACTACAGTAAAAGTTTTGGGGGCTCCTTCTCTAGATTTATCCAGCTTTCAGATGGAGTTGTAAGGTTCGATTTCCTTTTCTACGGAAATTGTAGGGGTTGGTCACCCCATGATTTAAAAGTGCTGCAAATGGAGTAAGAGTTCCAGTTCCAAAGTAAAATTTGGAGACCCTGTACCTATCTTGAACTTTAAACATCGAATATATTAAGCTACATGAATTTTAACGCTTGAATTCATGGAGAAGGATCTGAACTTGAACTAAATTCGAATACCTTTACTATCGGAGCCAGTCCATTTTGAAATTATCGGTTTTGGAAGTCCAATTGAAAATAACATCCCTTTATGAACTATTATTTAAGAGAAATTACGTAACGACTTTTATTATAAGCATCGCCGCAGTATTTCAGACACCTTTTTATTGCTAGTTCAGAATGACTCATCCACATAGAGCTTTTCATCTCGACGAAATTTAATTAAAATTTTTTCCCGATTCCAGCGCCGCTAAATTGTAATTACGCGAGTTTAATCGTAATTAACAAAGACAAGTGGCTTTTAAAGTAGGGGAGATAAATTTGGATAAGAGGGGGCGCAGAAGGCTCACTTTTGGATTAATGGAGACATTGTTTGAGGCGGGCTTTACATGCAAATTAAGCCCTTAACATGCAAACTAGACAATTACCATCATCCCCGATACTAAGCCAACATCTGGAATCTTTTTAATTGAGCTTTTTTTCGTTAAATTTCCTTTGCCGGATTTTAGTGTTTTGGTCCGATTCGTGGCAAAAGTTGTCACACTAATATTTCGCATTATTTACATAATAATCTTGAGAGTAGGTTCCTATTGTACAGATAATGTCACTTATTGGATTTAATGTATACCTTACATTTGCTGCACCTCTTTAGAGCCTACCTTGCTTTAGGGTGTATATCCCCGAAAGCTGGAGCAAGGCAAGAGTTGTGTACCCACCTAGGCCGGGTCATATATGGACCTCTGGAGAAGGCTGTACGAACACGGTGATATTTTGATGCCAAATAATCCACGCAAGACCATGACAATGAAGTGGATTATGTTCAGAGCTGGGCAGAATACTTTCAAAAAGTATTTGAATACTAAATAGTAAATACTTTACACAAATCAAAGGTATTTGAATACTAAATACTTTTACGTCCAGTACAAGCGAATACTAGGTACAGATACATTGAAAAGTATTCAAATACTTTAAAATGTATTCGAATACTTGTCACTAAATACATTTTATTATAGAATTTGGCCTGTAGAATCCATAATTTCAAACAGTTTGAAGATTGGGCTACTAAATCAAAAGTTACAGCCCTTTGATTTCTTTTTCGAAATTTGTTTTTTGTCCATAACTTTTTATTGAGAGGTCTAATCGAAGACGTACGAATTGTTTTGGATTCTACGCCCCAAAATTAATAAGAAAAAGTGTTTTCCCGAGAAATTTTGGTGTAGTCGATTTTTGGTAAAAAAGAAAGGTTATACACTGCCTTTTTTTGAGCCCCGAAAAAAAAAATTGTCTCAGATCGACCCGGAAAAAAAATTTTCTTATAGAATGTGGCCTGTAGAATCCATAATTCCAAACAGTTCCAAGATTGGGCTACTAGTTCAAAAGTTACAGCCCTTTGAATTTTCTTCCGAAATTGGTTTCTAGTCTATAACTTTTGATTGAGAAGTCTGATCGAAAAAGTACGAATTGATTTGGATTCTACGCACGCAAATTAATAAGAAAAAGTGTTTTCCCGAGAAATTTTGGTGTAGTCGATTTTTGGTAAAAAAGGAAGGTTATACACTGCCTTTTTTTGAGCCCCTAAAAAAAAATGTCTCAGATCGACCCGGAAAAAAATTTTCTTATAGAATGTGGCCTGTAGAATCCATAATTTCAAACAGTTCCAAGATTGGGCTACTAGTTCAAAGGTTACAGCCCTTTGAATTTTTTTTCGAAATTGGTTTCTAGTCTATAACTTTTGATTGAGAAGTCTGATCGAAAAAGTACGAATTGTTTTGGATTCCACGCACCAAAATTAATAAGAAAAAGTGTTTTCCCGAGAAATTTTGGTGCAGTCGATTTTTGGTAAAAAAGGAAGGTTATACACTGCCTTTTTTTTTGGCTCGAAAAAAAAAATTGTCTCAGATCGACCCGAAAAAAAATTTTCTTATAGAATGGGGCCTGTAGAATCCATAATTTCAAACAGTTCCAAGATTGGGCTACTAGTTCAAAAGTTACAGCCCTTTGAATTTTCTTTCGAAATTGGATTCTAGTCTATAACTTTTGATTGAGAAGTCTGATCGAAAAAGTACGAATTGTTTTGGATTCTACGCACCCAAATTAATAAGAAAAAGTGTTTTCTCGAGAAATTTTGGTGTAGTCGATTTTTGGTAAAAAAAAAAAAGGAAATACTATGCGAAGTATTCGAATAATAAATATTTGTGAAAGTATTTGAGTTACAAATACAAATACTGCTTCCATAAAAGTATTTAATTACAAATTATTTGAATACTTTACAGGATTTGAATACTAAAAAGTATTTACAAAATCGAATACTGCCCAGCTCTGATTATGTTACTGGTGGTGGTAGGTTTTCTGTATATTTCGAAATCTATCGTTTTGCCGAGGCCTTCAAAAAGTCTTCTAAAATGTTTAGAGATTTGTGGGATTCTATTTCGAGGGTAAATTTTACCTACAAATATCAATATTATATCGTCTACATAACGTCTAAAAAATTTGAAGTGTTGTTCGATGCTAGGGTTAGATAGGAGTTTAGTGGTTTCTAGGTTCGATAAGAATAATTGGGCGAGTCATGGGGAGAGGTAGTGGCCCATAGGCAGACCCGACTTCTGCGTATATTGTTTTTTATTAACGAAAAAGAAATTTTAGTTTAAGCATTACTCTAGAAAATTTATTAAAAATTCGGAAGTTTGGTCTGAAGCAGTAGAATCTGAAAGTAAATTTTGGACTATAGATCTGCATTCTCCTTAGTAGTCGCCTGTTGATGGCAATTCGCCGAAACTATGGTCGTCTTTAACTTACAAAGAATAAAATTATATGGGGAAGGTTTAGAGATTCATTGCTACAATTTTAGGATCTTAGTCAATATTCTTTTAAAGATTAATCACGAAAATAAAAAAGTAGGTATATTATTTTTAATTGATTTTGTGAATGTGTCTTCAGAATTAAAACTTGAGCATATGTACTTGTAATTTCAAGTACATCAAACTTATCTCACAGGATATATAAAATAACCCATAACGTATTACTTCGAAAAATGATACCAAAAAAGATAACTCGTCCCTAAATTAATGAATTTGTGCAAGTACGGTCATATCCAACAAACTTCATTTAAATTCTCGATACAGTATGTAATAATTTTCAGGAGAGGGTATCATCTACTAACGCTATAAAGACTTGCAAAATACTGCAGCCAAATGGTAGGAATTGTTGTCGTTTAAACGTCATTATTAAAGCTTAAGATTTATCAAATGTTTCTGTAGAGAATCATTTGCATTAAATACTCGTTAGCGATCCATAAATATTGGGACGAGAAAAAAAAATGATTTATTAAAATTCCCCCTTACCAATACTGCTATGCGATATAATGTAAAGAAATTAGTTTCTTGATTTGTTGCGTATTAAATTTAATATTAATATTATTATCGTATTTAAATTATCTGTCATTATAGAATTGTTAGATATTCGTTCATTAACATCACAAATAAAATATTTAATTTTTTAAACGCGAGTTTTGAGCGTTGGTGTCACCGTAGTTGCAGGTCTATTAATTATTAACCCCGAGGAGTCTGCCCACAAATTTTCAAAAAAATGCGGCGGATGGAAATTTTGCGCAATTTTCTAGTGGGAGCTTTCCCGGCTTAGAGAGTTGACCGTGACTGAGAATGTGGAGTAATGAACTTGAGGAAGAATGTATTATTAGCGTACATAGCCAAGGGCGTGCTTCGTGTATTAATTGGAGATAAAACTTATTAATTGGAGTTACTTTTAATAAATTTTTTCGGTCGAATTGTAACTTTTGATTGCCCTATTATTATTAATTCATAAAGCTTGGAGTTAATTTTATGATGAAGTGGTATCCAGCGAGTCTGGATCGGCATTTAGTTAATGACAATGTGTACGTGGCCCGAAGGAGATGTAAACAAAGCAATTAAACGATAATTTCATTTAATTATGGCCTAGAGAGGATGCCTTCATAATTGAGTCGTGGGAGTGGCGGGGACTGTACTTGTAAAACAGCGTCGACAGATTTTAAACATCCTAAAGGGCTTTTTAGTCAGATTCCGGCGCGCAACAGGTCCGTCTGTTAATTAATAGCGAGCATCCCCTTTAATTACCCCTTTCACTGGTCCATTATGCAAAGCGGCGGCGTTCTCTCGACCCTCGCGACGCGCGATTCGCGGTGCTAAATATATAATTACAAGCGCCTAATTGACGTTTATTACCCAAAAAAGGGGTGTTAATGAAAGATTTAACTGTTTCAGATTATCTTATTGCCTTAGGGGTGTTTTCTTAAGATTTTAAAGCTTTTAAACTTGATTAATAGAAAAGGGGTTGGATTTTGTGCCAACACTGATTTTAATTGATGTCAGAATTAACTCTCTCAGATTGATGCTTTAACTCTATTAAGACCAGAAGGAGGTCAATCCTTAATTGTAGGATTTGACCTGAGAAATTCTACTGCCAAATTAACTAAAACAAACATCACGCCCTAAATAATTAATTCCATACGTATACCTTTCGTAAAAATTCTAGAACTCCTTCGTTCATGTGTTCAGCGGTTAATTGATGGTAATTATTCTAGTGCTGCAGCCATTAATTACTAGCATGTGAACCACTAATTATTTAAAATAGCAGACAACGCTGAATTAATTTACGTCTTCCAGTAAAACATTATCATACCACACCGCTGTGTCATTGATCAGCATAATTTGCTTTGCAGAATCAAAGCAGCTGTAGGTGCACAAATCGCCTAACACAAATTACATCAGTACAATTAATTATTACAAAATATGTATCGAATTATGCCATGGTCTTTATTAACGCTTACGTTGCTTTCTTAAAATACAAAAACGTCACAGACCTCAACTTTGGGGCACGGCCCAAATTTTTACACTACACACCCTAATCCTTTCCCTCTCTAAGTCGCAAGTCGATATCTCTAAAGGAGTTGAGAATTTTTTATTGGGATCATGTGGGATTTTTGAGAATTCGCATCTGAAAACTGACTTCATTTTGGATTTTACGCACCTGGTTTAGTAATAAGTGATTCTATTATAAGGACAGCTCGATTAGGCAGCCCAGTGTGCCTACCCCCTTTATTTCTCAACCAGATTCGGAGCTCTTCTCAATAAAGGATAGGAGCCTGTTAGCCTAAGTTGCCACAGCCCCGGTTCCAGATAATCAAGATTTGCTAAGGGACCCTGGTTGATATATCTTAACTTGTAGCCGACTTTTCCCCAAAGTCATATTTAGATGTGCAACTCATTATTCAGACAAAACTCTGTCATAGCAAAATACTGATAGGTACCAACTGATTTATAGCGCAAAAAAAGTTTTTGTAAATGTTACGAATTCTTTTGTATTCTACGCCCCAAAATTAATAAGAAAAAGTGTTTTCCCGAGAAATTTTGGAGTAGTCGATTTTTGGTAAAAAAGGAAGGTTAATTATTCAAATACTATTCGAAGTACCTATTCGAATACTAAATATTTGTGAAAGTATTTGAGTTACAAATACCAATACTGCTTCCATAATAGTATATTAAGATACAAGTGTATAATCAAGTCTTTAAAGCACGCGCAACGAGTTTAAGGGCACGACGCAAAGCGGAGTGCCTTTAACGTTGCAAGTGCTTTAAAGACCAATTATACACGTGTATCTTATAGTATTTTTTATTATACCTGCAGTATAATTTAAAAATAGGAAATACAATGAAGTCATATTGACGTTATACTCGAATACATGTTTAATTAAGTGGGCTGGGTGTTCGAAATTTCACGATTGCCATGGAAATGTCACTTGACGTTTGCTTATAATCATCATAATCTTTGTAAATAAAACGATTTCCGTTGAAAAAGATAATACACCGTCCATTAAATCGCTTGTTGTAAAATCTAAACAAACTTTGGTAGGTGTAAAATCCAAATCCAGTAAAGCCTATTATAAAGAATATGAAAAGTTGTTTCCATGGACGAATAGGAAGTTACTTACGAATACAGTCTTAAATGCATCCCTAATGCTGGCATATATGAAGGAAATGTCAAAGGTATTTAAATATTGTATATTTTGGTGCATTCATTCAAAACTAAAGCAATGCTGCGATTAAAAAGTGGAACAGATTTGGAAGCATACCCTAAATTACGCGCGTTTGTGAAAGCTTCAACCAAAGGATAGGTACAAAAGCCAAAGAAATGTTCTGCATTTACAGAAAGCGACCTAAGAGGATTTTTTATTTCATCCAGATGACAGTTTCAAAAGTCATACTTGAAGTATCGTTACTTAGCAACTTTAAAGCACGTGTGTTTTAAAGGCCCTTTTTCGCACGCATTTGAGTGTTTAAAACGGAGATTGTGATTCAGGTATAATAAAAAAGTATTTAATTACAAGTATTTGAATACTTTAAAGGACTTGAATACTAAAAAGTATTTACGAAATCGAATACTGCCCAGCTCTGGATTGAACTCGTTAATGCAACCACCTCCTCGTGGTGAGTTCTGGGTTAATTTTGAACTCGAGAACAATTGAATAGAGTTTCGACTGAATAATGCACTGCAAATTAAGCGAAGAGCTAAATGAGTTTGGAAGAAAAACATTTTTAACCCCCCGGAGGGCAGCTAAAAATTGTCTTTAACCGTATTTGTTGTTTTTGCTATGACAAATCAAAAATATGACTTGAAAAAAAAATGCTTTAGAAGCCCGGAGGCGCGGCTAAACAATTTTTTAAAATTAAAAAAAAACATGTTGTTTGTCTACCCTTCTTGCACCTTTTTTACTATGACAAAAGATTTCAACAAAACCTTTTTCGGTCCGTTACGGACGCATCTGTGAACCCGCGAGGTTTAAGGAACGGTAAACTGAGTTCATCCACTGCCCCCTGCCCGGGAGGGAGACTTTATAACCATTCTTGCGAGGAGAGATCGGATCTGAGGGTTTCCTCCCAGATCTTCCCGTACCCAAGGCTGCCTCAATTCTTCTCCTCGTCCCCAATCGTTTAGCGTGGGTTTCATGGCCCCAGACAGGCGAGTCTTTGTACCTTACTGTCTGTTTCCTGTAGGTAGTCCGGTGCATGGTAGGTTACAATACAACTGAACCGTACAGTATTCTTGGCCTTATCATTACATAGACATGCCTTTTTGCTTATTCGCTCAATGTGCCCCTTCCATTTCAAATGGAGGTAGGTATATGATAATTCCCAAATATTTCACTGACCCAGTTGACGACGTCCCCAAGGTCCGCTCTCGTTTTATTCGCAAATGGAACAACTTCGGTCTTTTCCGGAATAACTGCACCACCTATCCACCTGTTTAAGAGCCCCTAGCATGAGCAGTTATGAAGATCGCGAGTTTGTCCGCGTATCCCTGTGTATACGTTGTTAAATCAATTAATTCCTTTGCGATCCTGTGGGAGCTACGGACGATCATAAGCTTGATACAGTGGGTAAGATTAAAATGATCTTAACTTACGAATTTATAGACTATCTATGTAATTAGGAAGCGAAGACAACCCTTTTTAAATTGTAATGTGATCATTTATTTTAAAGTGTTGAATTTTCCAACCAAAAATATCCCCAAATTTAGCTTTTTTCGATCCGAATCAGCCAATTTTTCAAACTAAAAATTTGAATTAATTAACTCTTCGATTACAAAGATTCAAAATGAGATAAAAATACGCCAGTTATTTATAGCCGGAA
This sequence comes from Photinus pyralis, assembly GCF_008802855.1. Lineage (NCBI taxonomy): Eukaryota > Metazoa > Arthropoda > Insecta > Coleoptera > Lampyridae > Photinus > Photinus pyralis. The sequence continues at coordinate 12,697,853 of NW_022170663.1, forward strand.
AAAATGTAGTCATTCCGGGCACCCTCAGTCGCGTTCCTATCAAAGTACAAACTTAAATGACGAGTTACAGGTGGAAGTCGATACTTTTGTAAGGGCGGTAATTAAAAACTTGCCAATCTCATTTTTTTAAATGATTAAAGAAGAGCAAGAAAATGATTATATTTTGGCTATAGAAAAATCAAAAACACCTTTGAAATTATATCCATACTATCAACACAGATTTAATATTTCTTTTTCGGAGAATTTCTTATTAGAAGGTAAACGGATAATAATTCCTAAAAGTTTACAATTGGAAGTCCTTGAGTTTATTTATACAGGCATTGAGTAATTATCCTTCACTCAACGGTACAGGTCATTTAGGTATATCTAAGTGTCGCCAGCGACCGAAAATGAGCGTATGGTCGTATACTCTTTATACACAGATAGAAAATCTGGTAAAAAACTACCCAAATTGCATTGAGAACCGCCATAACATAAAAGAAACATTTCACAAAGATGAAACAGTGCACAAACCATGGGAAAAAATCGGGGTTGGTCTCTTCAAACATGAAAAATGGTAGGTACGAAATTGCAGTTGACTATTATTTTCGATATTTTGAAATTTTACAATTAAGCCTTTTGACAGAATTATCTATCATTCCCAAAATAAAAGAGCTTTTTTCTAGATACGGTATCCCAGAGATAGTGAGAGATCTGATAACGGACCGCAATTTTCTAGAAAATTTAAGACAAACTTTACCCATATTACGAGTACATGTGGTCCTAAATTTTCTCAAAGTAATGGAGAGAGGGCGGTGCACACGGCTAAACTCTTAATTAAAAAGAACAGAGATGAGGACATATTTTTAGCATCAGTGGCTGACAGGACGGCTCCCTTAGAGAATGGATTTGCACCTAATGAGCTCCTTCCTATGTTGCTTAGTACTTTTGAACAGATTTTAAACTCACAATTAGATTTTTTACAGAAAGAAAAATATCTAAAAAATAAGTCTCACTTAAATTATAACAAACGCCATGATGCTAAGGATTTGGACCTTCTAAATATTGGGGACTCAGTATGGATTGTTGACATTCGGAAATACGGGAAAGTCGTAGAAATTTGCGAAGAACCGCGTTCCTATATTGTGGAAACAGATTCCGGTCAATATCGTAGAAATAGATGACATTAAATTTTGGCACCTTATTATTCCCCAAATACTGAATTGCCCATATTTCCCAATAAAGATTTAAGTATCGAAGTATCCTCCAGTGAGTCGCGAGTCCTAGTGAATCAGCGTGATAAGCGCTTTAAAAACCTTCCCAGGAATGTACCACACATAAACGAATGAAATTTAAAAATTATAGGGGATAATTTTTAGAGCAAAAGGGGTTCGAGTAAGGTTCATTTATATTCCCCGATAGTCTTCACGAAACGGTTTGGACATTATTTCGTTCTTCCTATACCGAAAACGGTTTTTACGCTCAAGAAGTTGGTGTTCATTGCACTCTGTCGGTGCCCTGGTCGGTGCTTAATCTCTTGATTGATTTTGCCTGCTTAGCGGACTCCTAGAGGAACAATAATTTCTATGTTCTTAATACAATATCAAGTGGGTTTATATAAATAGACTACACTTGAATTCTTCAACTTGAAAAAGGAATACTCAGTCAGATCGAAATTGGCATAGATCTGAATGGTATATGTATATGGTAAGGGTTTTATCCAAAACAGGATAAAAAGGTTGTGGGTTGATTTATACCCAGGTACAGGTTGGAAAAAATGATGTAGTATCAAATTTAAATAACCTTGTAACACCCGAACTGAACACGAATCCTTAATGTCCTTTTCTGAAAAATATTATGTACTTAACATTTTAACGTCTTCATTTTCAAGCGTGTAAAATGTAAATATTTGTAGTAATTATCAAATCATCAATTTTCTCAAAGCTGAAAATCCTAAATCAGGATTAATGTCCCCAGTCCTTTAGTAAATATTTCTTCATAATTATTGAATTATTACGTTGTAACCGTGTTATTATCGCTCTTGTGGACTGTTTAACTGTTCCCCATTTATCTCTTTGTCAACAAACACAGGAAATCCTCTTGATAGCAAATTCTTAACGTAGGTACTCCAACACGTTAGAAAAATGTTATCCGCAGCATGAGGCTCCAAAATTCATTAATATAAAATTCCGATGGATACAAGTAAGATGTCAAAGCAGAATCTAAATACTGAAAAAAGAAACTCGTTGATTTCATAAATCTGTTTTCTTATTTGAGCACCTGCCTCATAAATTAAACCGAATCTTTACGAACAATCAGATCCAGGACTATTAATTATGAAGCATCTCGGGCGCTTTGGAGAACTTTTTTTTCTTTTCGGGGACCAGGTGCGGCGAGGCGGCGGCGGCGGCAGCGTCCCGGAAAAGCACATCGCGTATGCAAATCAAGGCGTCGCCAATATATGTAAAAAATCTATGACCGAATATTTCCGAAGGGTGTTCCTCTAAACGAATATTTCCGAACTATATACACTTCAGACAAGAAATGGAATACTTATTGATTTTGAATTCTACTTAGCAAGTCTTAGGTGACAGTTTCCGATGTGATCAACGACAGGAATGCATACATCCGTCTCTTGGAGCGTCCCGGTGACGCTCCGACGACGTGCGTCTTACAGGAGTTGCTATGGAAATTCGATAGCGCGTCGAGGGTTTTTAAGATTTTTTTTTTATTATTATTAAGCTCGCGCGTCGAAGAAAATCCCCCCTCGCGAGACGTCTTAATTGCGCGACGCTCATTTTAATATCTCGCCCGTAAAACCCGAGCTACGGCCAATTAAATTTTCATAAATAAATGCAAGAGTGGTAAGTAAAACAAACACTTAAGGTGTATAAAGACGCCACGGTTCGACGCCACCAGCCATCAGATAGTCAGGGTGTTGGTAACCAAGACGAGCCTCGTAATTTTAATTAAATTAATTTTCGTAATGTTGGGGTATTTTGTCATAATTTTACAACGTTGTTGTTCGCGCGGATGTCGACTAGCTTTTTGTTTTATTAATTAATACCTGTTCCGGCAATTAGATTCGTAATTTACATTCGCCGCCTCCTTCGCGTTATTAAAATTTAAAAACCGCGGAAACACAATTGCGGGTTGTCGTAATAAAACTTTTAAGGGTTTCCTTGTCGCGTTAATTAAAAACGCAATTACAACTTCTTGCCTCCTTTTTTTTACACTTAATTAGTCTTCGCGACGTTTGCGACGTAGAATTTAATATTAATTCCCCTTCTTTCGTCGTTTATATTCGGCTACGGTTTGCAATAACAAAAAGTAGGTTAATGTTTGTTCGGTGCATTTTTTGCATGTTTTTCAGCTGTTTCTCTTGACTCTTTCTCGCCTGAAATGATGGCAGGTATCGTATGCTGCTCTAAGAAGGCAATAAACGTTAATGATCAATTAAAATTGGCGTAATTAGACCAATCAGTTACAATATAAAAGTAGGGGTGGATCACTGCCTAATCTTTGGGGTATGTGGGAGGGAAGAGGGGGGTTCCCGAGGCATATATTAAAGAAAGATCTTGTAAGGGCTTTGAACCTTTTAAAAGATAACCATAGAAATAGGATCTAACTCTAGAAGGCAAATTCAGCAAGTTCAAAGGCTTAGAAAGGGCTTCAAGGGCGTAGGTAAAATTGAACGATTAAAATAGCCCTTGTAACAGATCAGAAACTTTAAAATAATCATTTCAAAGGCTCAGCTTATAAAGGTTTGGTAATATTCTCAGGTTCGTGATGGTTCGATGCATTAAATTCTTCTTGAAATTTTCTTCACCTTCTTATTTTGTTGTAGTACTTTGGGCCCTAGCTTTCGCACTTACTTCCCAGGCCAGCTCAGATAAAAATTGATTTTTTTTACTGATAATCTCATTAATAGTCGAAACTTCGTAATCAAAAATTTGTAAAAGGCTATCGGATATGCAGAATGCTTAGAACCTTAACACCCCAGTGTATTTGGAGAATTTGTCCCACTTCCTAGCGTGTTTCCTATTTTTTTTAAGAAGCTAAAATCCTCAAAAACCTTAATTATGTTCAAATCTGCTGGCCAGATACTTGAATGCCTTGATAATTATCTCCCGTTTCCATTTACAGTTGTGCGTTGGTCGCCTTTAGATTGGGTTCGTTGTACTTCCCCGTTCTCTTCTTACAGGAATCAATTTTCCGTAGTGGGAACAGCCTGACCAAATAACTTTGATTCTCGTATAGATTATCCAAAACTTCATTAACAAAGCAAGCGAAATAATAACAACACGCGAAAAATTTGTAACAAAGAGTTGCTTATTGGGATGTCTAAACTCTCGGTTTAAAATGCAACTGTCGTACTGCTCTTGGTGTTTTACTACAACGTACAATAATGTCTACGCATTATTTTAGCAATTTCAAATAACAATGATACCTACTTCAATTTTGGTAAGCAACTTCGCTGATTTTAAATTTTGATTTATTTACTTGGTCCTCCCAAATATATGACCAACCGCTTTCAAAATAACAAATTTTACTCGCTAATTTAAACGAGTGACGTCTACGCCAACCAACTACTCACATTTGGCAAGCCAGAGGACGAATTCTTATGTTTTAAGCCCACTTACACGTCTTATCTTACATTCCATTCTAAAAATTCCTTTGGTAACGATACAATATGAATTATTATAATGTAGAAAATATTCTTCTACATCTCTATACAGGGTGTCTCTAAAAGGTCTGTTCAACGCGCTACCAGGGGTTCTTGGTATCAAAATCAGGAAATCAGGACGATTTAACCCAACTTACCTCTATCCAAAAGTGCTTCGGTAAGGCGCTATTTACCGCCAAAGATTAAAAAAAAAAATCGTTATTTTTATTTTATCGGAAAATGGTTTTGCCGATTAAAATGAAATTCGGGATGTGAATGTCTAATGTAAAAAGGGCCTTTCTGATATGATCGTTTTGATTGTAGTTGCTATGTAGGTGGTAAAATACTGACCATCCACATATGAAGAGGTCTAAAACTTTTTATCTACTATTTTGACGGTTCTGAATTTTTAGACACTGATAGACAGTTTACTTACAAGCAATTTTTGTCTCTTGATGAATATCGCTATCTGTGATGGTTTACGAAAAAAAAAAAATTTAGGCATGATGAATGACATGCACCATACATGCGATTTACTTTTTCTTATTAATTTGGGTGCGTAGAATCCAAATGAATTCGTACTTTTTCGATCAGACTTCTCAATCAAAAGTTATAACTAGAAACCAATTTCGAAAAAAATTCAAAGGGCTGTAACTTTTGAACTAGTAGCCCAATCTTGGAACTGTTTGAAATTATGGATTCTACAGGCCACATTCTATAAGAACATTTTTTTTCCGGGTCGATCTGAAACAATTTTTTTTCGGGGCTCAAAAAAAGGCAGTGTGTAACCTTACTTTTTTACCAATAATCGACTACACCAAAATTTCTCGGGAAAACACTTTTTCTTATTAATTTGGGTGCGTAGAATCCAAATCAATTCGTACTTTTTCGATCAGACTTCTTAATCAAAAGTTATAGACTAGAAACCAATTTCGAAAAAAAATTCAAAGGGCTGTAACTTTTGAACTAGTAGCCCAATCTTGGAACTGTTTGAAATTATGGATTCTACAGGCCACATTCTATAAGAAAATTTTTTTCCGGGTCGATCTGAGACAATTTTTTTTTTCGGGGCTCAAAAAAAGGCAGTGTATAACCTTCCTTTTTTACCAAAAATCGACTACACCAAAATTTCTTGGGAAAACACTTTTTCTTATTAATTTGGGTGCGTAGAATCCAAATCAATTCGTACTTTTTCGATCAAACTTCTTAATCAAAAGTTATACAGGGTGTCCCTAAAAGTCCCTAAATTTTTTTTTTCGTAAACCATCACAGATAGCGATATTCATCAAGAGGCAAAAAATGCTTGTAAGTAAACTGTCTATCAGTGTCTAAAAATTCAGAACCGTCAAAATAGTAGTTAAAAAGTTTTAGACCTCTTCCAGATGGTAGATGGTGCAATGTTGCGTTTTATTTTTAATTTCTGATTGATTAGGTTTGCAACAAAATAGAACTGAGCGCACAGCAGTTACCTACAAATTGCGGAATTTTCTCTTGAGGTAAAATATTCTAGAGCGTGAGTTTCCCTTGTGTCGACCGACGAGTGTGCTGGTAAGCTAATATTCCGGGGAATATGTTTGGGCTAACTTTACGTGAGCAAACTTCTTTCTGGTAGTTGCCTTGAAGGAGGCTCAATTAAATTCACCTCCCGGAAGAACTTGCTTTCAAATAAAATTTACAAAATTTCAATGCAAATAGAACTGTTTTTTAGTGGTTCGGAATTCCCTTGTTAGAAATTTTGTTTTTGGGAGTGAAATTTTCCTGAAACTGTGATTCCCTTGGGACGAATCTACTTAGAGGCGAATATTCCAGCAAGCAGAACATATTTCTTTACAGGTGAAACTTTCCCGGGGAGTTCCTTTGTAAGCGAGCCGTAATCGGAAGTTGAATTTTTCTTATAGCAGTGAAAAATGGTATCCGTGATATTATATACCCTACAGCCACCAGAAAAATTTCAGTTTGGGACCATCCCTCAGCCCTCTTCCAATTTAAGACACTGGAAAGACTCTCTACCAGAGCAATGAGCGACGCTACTCGTACTCTACCTATACGAACAATTCAACCCCTTGCAACTACATACCGAAACCCTTAAAATTTGAATACTGAGAAAAAACCTCCCTCCCTCCCAATTTTCAAAACTTTCACATGTAATATTTAAATCCTCCCGATTCCAGAAAATTGCGTTTAAATTCGAACTGGAAATGGTTTTATTATGGAATATATTATCCAACTATCCAGAAAATCGGCAAATTATTCAGAGCGCGATCGATTTCTGTATAAGCGCGACGAGTAGCGAGTATAATAAATAATTACGTTTCGAGTCGGTTAAAAGTTAAATAACATAAAAATATAAAAGTTATGATTGTTTGCCGAGCAAAAAAATGTAATTTTCCTAGATGTAATCAAGATAAAAGTTTTTCCATAATGGATATTTTCCTATTTATGTCTACGGTCTGAAAAAGTTTTGGGGCCGCAATAAAAGGCGTGCGTAAGGTAAATAAATCGCCGATAGAATCTTTGTGGAGAAGAGCGCGATCGATCGCGACGCGCACGGTATGGACGTCGACGCCGTTGTGAGCGAGCTTGAATGAGCGTCGCATTCCGAACTTTCAAGAAAAGGCGCGTGGCGCCAAAAATAAAAGCTCGATTTCACGTATTATCCCGCTTACTATCTTTACTACTACACACTAGATGTCCAGTTGGAAAAAACGGTAAAGGCGTCGAGAATAGTTTCAGGCGTCGTCCGTAGTTCGCGGCGTTACTACCGCGTGGCGACACTTTCTTATTCTTTTCGCAAACGCGAAACTTTTCTAAAAGCTTAGACGTGCATTGATAGTTACTTTTGATTTATAAAATGTAAACGTTCCACCCCCTAAACTTCCATCAAAATGTTGTAGAATGCAGCTTGTTAGATTGGAAGCGACTCTATTTATTGGAATTTGGAATTTACGTTTAAAATTTATTATCGAATGGAATATGTTAGGAATTCTGTACACTGTAAATAATAGCATTGTGAAGTGTTGTACCAACAGTTAAGCAATAACTAACAGCTTGATACTCGGGTAAAATAGTTACGTGGTAATAAAAGAGTTATGTGCTCACTTCAGGAGGATATCGCGACTACGATTAATCCGTTTCCTACGCCTTATTGTTCTTCGTGTTGGTGTTAACCAGTATTCCATTTTAACTTGGAAGGATTATTTAGATGACTAAACATAAGAGAGGAAGATAAGAGGCGTGATAAAATTTTTAACGACTATTGATCAAAAAATAATCTCATTTATCTTCATGGACATCAATTAATCTTACCCGAGACCGATTTACCATTACCAACCTCCCGCTCGCAAATACCCAGACTAATAAACTTATTTTTCTTACAGGTAAGAATCGGAATTGCATCGAATGCGGGGGCGGTATTTGTGTAAGTAAACTTTTACTTTTTTTAAAAGGGCATACACCAAATCGATTTTTAATAGAAATAAAATTTTACGAGTCGAACATCCGCTTCAAATGCGAATATGAATTTCTGATTTTAGTCCGAAAGTTGTTTACGGTAAGGCGCATACATTGTTAAGGTAAAGAGTTACAATCCAGTGGCATTATTACTTTCGCGAGTGGGCCGATCATAAAATGCATAAATACAACAGATGCTATCAATTCCGTGAAAATCACATCGATCATTGGCCTTTTTTCAATAATTTGATTGGGCAATAAAAATTACATCATACGAAAGATGTCAAAATCGTGCCATGAATCAGCTCGTTGTTACAAACGAAGGATTGAATCCCCCGATTAATGGTTTTTAATAAATTCACCCGTACGTTTTGCGCATTTTTCGTATTTCGTACATACTTTGGAAGATCTCGGCAGTTCGTTTTTAAAGCTGCGAGAAAGCTGCCGGTACAGAAGGCTGTCTCATCAAAAATTACAATGTGCTCTTCTTCATCCCTAGGCACCATGTCATTGCAAGTACATTGAACTAGAAACAGCTTGGGTTTTGCAATCTCGACCCATGCGTGTGTTCCTCGTATTCCCCTTAATTTATTAAACATAAGCAAGGGGTTTGATAACCCTCCGGATTGTTTAGGTATTTGCATAGGTAACTGTATTTGAACTAATAAACTACTTTGCTCAGAAGAACAATATGGAGCTAATAGGACCTTGCTTTTTTAATCAATAAATAATCATCCACCTTTAATTTTTATATTAGATGTGCACCGATTCCAACACCATTTTACTATAATACAGGGTTGCTATTAAAAATTTAACCAAAGCTCTCATGCTCAAATCATATATTTTAAGATTGTTATTAGAAACGTGTTTTTTACTACGGCCGCTATCTTGAATTTTTTAATTTGCAACATAGGTCATGCGATAAGCCATCAGAAAGCTTATTTTTTCTTTTTTTTACTACATGTATGGTATTAAATAATAAAATAATACAGCAAAATTAGAACAACATTGCTATAGGTACGCTTTTCTGGCAAATACATTGCACTTTAAATTAACAGAACGTCAAAAATTAACAAAAAAGCAATGAGCAGGTTTTTAATAACTATAGTAAGTTATTTTTGTCGATCATTTTCTAATATAATACCATTCATGCTTGAGGTGGGATAGAGAAAAAAAAGCTTCCTAATGAGGGTGAGAGCTTTGGTTCCATCTTTAGTAGCGACCCTATAAGTATATTTAATTGGTAAAGAGCCTACGTTGTAAACATCCTGAGGTTATTATTAATTTATTATATACATGAGGAACCAAGGTACATAAATGTTATCAAGAAGCCTATTCCGATTAAAATATTTTCACTTGACCAAGAAACTTATACAGGGTGCACAAAAAGTGAGGCAAAAGTACATGATCCTTTCTATTGTGATAATGAATCCTTATACAAAGTGTTCATGATGAGCCGAGTAGAATACTGTCTAGGAAACTAATGGGAACATATGAATCATTCGATAAATCCTTACAATTTTCAATTTTATACGATCTGGTTATACAGATTACGATTTATGATTTTTTTAATATATCTTGTTAGCGCATGTTTTAAGAAGTGAAAAAAAATGTGCTATTGTTTGCGTTTTGTACGTCCGTCCGCCCGTTTTGAACTACTTTCCCCACGAACCAATTGCTATTGTGTCAAAAAACAAATCTAGACGTGAGTGCTATCTGCGCGATTTGGAAAATTTGGAAAAACCTTTTTATTTATTATATACAGGGTGAAAATTTTATCTGGAACACTGAATATATCTTCAAAATAACATACGTACTTTGAATTTGTGGTCAGTGGCGTACTTTTACATGGTCGTAGGTGGATTATTTTATTAACGGTAACCCAATTCGTACTTTTTCGATCAGACTTCTCAATCAAAAGTTATAGACTAGAAACCAATTTCGAAAGAAAATTCAAAGGGCTGTAACTTTTGAACTTGTAGCCCAATTTTGGAACTGTTTGAAATTATGGAGTCTACAGGCCACGTTCTATAAGAAAATTTTGTTTCCGAGTCGATCTGGGACATTTTTTTAAGCCCCCAAAAAAAGGCAGTGTTTAACCTTCCTTTTTTACCAAAAATCGACTGCACCAAAATTTCACGGGAAAACACTTATTCTTATTAATTTCGGTGCGTAGAATCCAAAACAATTCGTACTTTTTCGATCAGACTTCTCAATCAAAAGTTAAAGACTAGAAACCAATTCGAAAGAAAATTCAAAGGGCTGTAACTTTAGAACTAGTATTCCAATCTTGGAACTGTTTGATATTATGGATTCTACAGGCCACGTTCTATAAGAAAATTTTTTTTCCGCGTCAATCTGAGACAATTTTTTTTTAGGCCTGAAAAAAAAGGCAGTGTTAACCTTCCTTTTTTACCAAAAATCGACTGCACCAAAATTTCTCGAGAAAACGCTTTTTCTTATTAATTTTGGTGCGTAAAATCCAAAACAATTCGTACTTTTTCGATCAGACTTCTCAATCAAAGGTTATAGACTAGAAACCAATTTCGAAAGAACATTCAAAAGGCTGTAACTTTGGAACTAGTAGCCCAATCTTGGAACTGTTTGAAATTATGGATTCTACAGGCCACGTTCTATAAGAAAATTTTTGTTCCGGGTCGATCTGAGACAATTTTTTTCAGGCCCGAAAAAACGTAAGTTTTTAATTACATCAAAGAGTACACATTTTTGGATATAGCAACATTAAAAACTGATATTACATAATAAAATTTAAAAGAAAAACTCAAATTAAGAAAAACAGTTTGTTAATTAATTTCATAATTTTACTAGTTTTGATCATTTTTTATGTTATAGTACCGCACGAAAAATAGTTCTTTTTATGAAAAAGTTACCCTCTCAGTTTTGTAGATGTCTCGGTAGACGCACGTCGCTCTAAATAATTTTTGATAGATACATAAATTGATTTCACATAACTGACAAAAGAATACCGTTTGTTTCAACGCAAACTTTAATTAACCACACAACCATTTTCCTTAATTTGAGCTTTTCTTTTAAATTTGATTATGTAATATAATAAGTTTTTTATACTTCCATATAAAAAAAAACTATACTTTTTAATAAGATGTAAGAAAAGCTATTGGTTAAAAAATAGCCCCCCTTGGCCATACAGAAGTACGCCACTGACTGATAACAAATTTAAAGTACGTCGATTGGTAGCACATTTTATATAATTTTAAATACCATATAAGGCTTGTTTAAAAAAATGTTTTGTATACATTTTTTGAGTGGTTCTTATAAATTTAGTACCTACCTAATGTTTATTCTTCATTTACGCAAATTTTGAAAACAATGGGTGTAAATATATTTTGCTTGCCCTTCAAAGAGTAATTTATGTTGTGAAGAAGCACATTTTCCAAAAATGTTGAATAATATTGTAACGTAAATTTAATTACGTGCTTTATTTATTTATATTTAATTAGCAATAAATTTATAATAGGCTTTAAATGAATTGATTTATAACAGTTAAAAACACATCACAATTTATAACGTCACAAAATATTTATTACTTCGGCGTTGAAATTAGAGAAGTAGAAGTCAACTGAAACACAATTCGATTTGGTTATATAGTAAAAATTCGAGTATTCCCGAATGGTCGCGAGTATTCTCGAATATCCTAGAACAAAACCCGTCACATTCCCATAAAAGATTGCGTCACATCCGCCTTAGTTCTCTATCGCCGATGACTAATCCTTCATGGCGTATCGATGTCTATGGGGATTTCTGGAATATTCGCTACAATATCAAATTATTTAAAAACGTAACGTTCGAATTAAGTTTATGGTTCTTCAAGTTTACTGCAAATTTTGCGTAGGGAAAAAATTAAGTAGGGAATCCAGTTTAAAATGAGAGAGTGTGGGCCAACTTCTGGTATAACTGGAAATCAAAATTGAAAATACCCTAGCTGAAGCGTGCTTTTCGGAAATCTATTCGTATTAGTTTCTCATATACTAATAGATTTAGTCGCTGCACACCCTGTATTTTGGTATTGTAGTAATTGAAATACAAAAATGGTTGTTTCTATAATTTGCTCATTTTTCGTACATGAATTTTTTATAACAAAATGACCAGAGCAAATTATATTAGTCCATGACCACATAAAATCGGAACCTGTCCATGATCACCCGCCTGTAGAATATTCTCTTACAAATATTTTATATCGAATTATTATCGATTTTATGTTCCTTAAACTACTCGCCCCATCTCTTTGCTGATTCATGATTTACTAAGTAATGCAGTAATCGAGATCCCACCAATTTCCTTAATTTCCTTGGGGTAGCCTCATGCGTCTGTCAATTTTTTAAATACACAGAGACAATTTAATGATGAATCAAATAAAATAATCCATTTGTCTAGCTCCCAAATACTGCTTCCCCTGAATTTTGGATTAATCTTTCCTGGGGGTGAGTTTTCGCGAAATCTTTCACGGATTTGGGCACGCTCCAATATAACAAACGCAAGTACTACTTCTTTTGGCGAATAAATTTTCCTGGATTGAATTTACCAGAGCGAATTTTCCTATGCAATTCCCTATTTTTAGTAAGCAGGAGTGGAAACTCCCGTTTTTTTCTAATATTAACATCGTCTCCTGTATTTTACACTTTATTTTATACACCGTACATTCCTTAGACGAAATTGTTTTATTTCATCACATTTTTGAAGGTTAGATACAATACCCTTTACAATTTTAGTTCCAGTGAAAACATATTCAAAATCTGGTGCCAAATTCTTGACAGAACAGCATCTTAGCTCAACCAGATATCACAAAACACGCTTTTAACAATTTTACACCCTTTATACCTAATGTACACTGCCAAAATTTTAACCAAATCAAAATAAGCCTTTTTCTGAACAAAATGTTAGTTTTTCATTGTTCCGTTTTTTTTGGACTAAAACCTAGCGTAATTTTTGAGGGTTGTACACAGAAAGAGAAAGTTCGATGATTTGAAAAAAAAGGTCGGTGCCGTTGTGGTGCTCCAATCTTTTTCCAAAAATCCGACCCGTTGTTTTTCGTTTCCGTATTCTCAATATACATATTCAAAATTTTAACAAAATCGGTCGAGCCGTTATATCGGACAATTGCCAACGTACCTACATACATACAGACGGAAAAAATTTTATTCTTTAAAAGTTGCTTAAGATGATCTAAAACGTCGACATTTGATGAAATTTTGACATGTCCAACAAACAAAATAGTCATCTAGCTCGAGCTAGAAAACTCCTCCCATTTCAAAGAATATGCAGCAGATTTGGAGTCGTGAATGGCTCAGTTTTTTTGGCGTTTTTTAAATGTTTTATATCAAATTTCTTAATGAAGCTTCCAACGCATGAAGCCAACTGTGGACATCTTTTATTAAAGTTTCGTAATTGGCTATATTTTAAGCCCTTACATTATTTTTGCAATTCTGGTGGTCTGACCAACACCTTAGAAGAAGAAACCAAGCTTTAATTGCTTGAGGTAATGGGATTGAAAAGTAAAGCCCTAATTTTCGAACGCCTACGTTTTCAAACATTATTCGCAAAATACGCCACCATGGATTTTTAAACGTATAAATTTGAGCTAAATGTATAACAATTTGGAAAGTTTATGAGTCAGGTAAGATGCGATAAGGCCTTGTTAATGTTGCGTCTTGAACAAGTTATGGACATATGGTCATGCGCTCTAATCCTTTATCACATTTTTGAATTTCGGACGATGACACATGTTTGCAGGTGCAAATAAATTATTTACGATTGAATTGATCAGTATCGAGAGTGTTAATGACCATTTCGGGTGTAATTTTGTTTGTTTAAAGATACAGTTGAATAAAGATTTGTTTAAAAAAGTGTAGTTCCTGGAAATAAAGAATGGAGGGCCTCAAAATTAAGGTAGGAAGTTTTAACATTTGTATTTATCCAAAAATATCACAAATCCGATAAGGATGTGCCTTTTTAATTCTTTTTTGCGTCTAAATTACTCAATTTGGTTTGCCTAACCTGTAGGTGGTGATTTAATTTCCACCCTTCATTATGAAAGAAAACACTACAGTAACGTTTTTGACTGTGCCAAATGTGTGTCAGTTCTTCTAATTAGAAAGACTGCACTCGGGACGTAAACGCTAGTTTTCAGAGAGATATTTTTGGTATTTAGGAGAGGTGCCCATTCATACCTTATTTTGCTCTTGAAATTCGAAGCCAGGCGAATTTTTTATCAAGGCAAGGATCGAATTAGAATTAATTAGAATTAGAGCCTATACAAAATCCCTTAATTTTGCAGCACTGCACTCTTTAAAATTATTAAACTTGATTTCTTTAGGGAACATGCAATATTCCCATCAGAAAACTAACTAGGTATCTACTACACAATGATTTACCCAACCCAACCTGTATAAAAATTACGTAAAAAATAAATACAAATAAGTACGAATTTCAATGGAAATCCCATATTTTCCCTTCAAGAACAAGTTGTATTTATGAAAATAAAGGCACATATCTAAAATTAGATAAAATTAATTCGTAATTGAAAATGTATGTGTTTTGTTAGTATGTTCTCGAATTTTCATTAGATATTTATTATTATAAATTGTTTAAATATCCTATTTCATAATAAATGTACACTCATCATCCTTTAAATAGTCTGGTCATTCTATACCAAAAATCCCTAGCGATTTCGGTGCCGCCGAAGTGAGGAAAGGGGTGTGAAGCTACAATTTTCCGGTTTCATCTTCTGCTAGGTTTGGTTGAGATTTAAAACAGCTCCCTTGGCATTTTGTTCTTTGCCAAATGATTGTACTGGTGGTTAAGCAGAGTAAACAGTAAATCACTCTCAACAACTATAGCTATATTTTCAGATGTTGATTTTCCATCTTCTCAAAATGCCAAAATACACCAAAATAATCACGTTACGGTTTAGGTTGAACACAGAAATTATAGTTAAACCAGATAAAACGACGGGTTTAAATTTTTTGTTATTTTTAACCTTGCTTACTGATAATCTTGCACCGAGAAACAGATAAACGGTTAAAGTTGTGGTTAAACCAAAAAATACCAAAAATTCCCACCAAAAGCGCAGAGATTCACTTGTACTATTTTTCTATGATTCTTATTATTTCTTGAATGTTGTTTTCCTGTGCAATATTCACAAAGGTATAGGTAAATCTATAAAAGATCTACGCTCTCCTTGATGCTGGTGAGCTAAAGAGATTCCAGAGGCTTTGACGGTAAGTGGAAAATTGATATAAAAGTTGTAAAACCGTGATCTTTGACACCCCCAGTGCCTAGGTATTTAATATCGTTAGACTTCAACCAAAATTACTGCATAAATCGAACTGATATCCACCGATTTGACAAACCGCAATATTTTGAACACAATTTGAATGATTTTCCTTTTCTTTATGAATTTCAAAAACCCTGTGAAAATGCTCAAAAGTGCACTATTCGAACTCATTTGTTGCGCCCCAATTTTACGTTTGGGGCGATTTTTTGCACGGAATGGCGTTTTCAGATGTTATTCAATTCAGAGGTAAAGTAAATTCAGAAGATGCAATTTTTTCAGTTAAAGTTTGTTCACCAGTATTCCTATTATTGAAAAGATCGGGATTTAGGATGGTATTTTCCCTGGCTAAAATACAGAAACCGAGTAAAGTCATAACTCAACGTTTAAACGATAATTAAGTGAACCGCATCATAATTTGAGATATGACGAAGTAGGCCATTTTGCTAAAATTCAATCTTTCCGCGAAAACCTCCCCCACGGCTTCATTGATTTTATAATTAACGATGTACCTCTCTCGAGGCGGAAAATTTTCACGTGCAAGTTTTTCAGCCGAGACTCGCTTAATGAAAACTAATTACAATACAAAGAACAATAACCGTAAGTAAAGAGAAAAAAAACTGGAATTATTGTAAATCTGCTCTAAACTTATTTCGGGAGCATTCAACCGTGCTTTTATGTTTCCCCACTAATGCCCCCACTTTTCAGGTGTAAAGGAGTAGGAGAAAGATCCCCTCCACGCTCTTTAAACAGCCCCTCATTGGCTGTCAAGTTTATGCACTAAACAGTCGTAGCTTATACATCGCACGGTTATGTTGCCACAACGTCGCCTGGTCACACGTTTTTTTTCTATTATTTTGAGTTGATTTGGTTACAATTTAATTTTTGCACGTTTGGAACGTTTTGATTTATGCCGGAGTGATGTGCTGGGTCTGTGTGTAAATGTGATCAGTGTTCAAATGGTTTGGTGACTCTGGTGTTTTTGTGGATGACATGCTTTAGGAATGTTCTCAGGTAAAAAAAGGGAGTCTGGAGATGTATGCAAATTGTATTGCGATTTATGTACCACCGGTGGAAAAAAAGCGCGCGCGCGTGCGGTACCACAGCTTTTTTGTAAGCGACACGTGATTGAGAATGACACTTTAAAGCTCGAGCGTGCTCCAGCATTATCCCGAATGGGGCGTATTCAAATTTGCAATCCAAAAACCTTTCCCATTGTCGCCTCTATCATAAATTAATTCTACAAATTACCTGCGCCGGTATTATCATTTTATTGTACTTGATTACTTATTGCGTGCAGTGCGCTGATAAATTTCGGACAAAACCCAATTTTAATTGTGTGGGCCAATTTTCGATACGCGCTTACTTTCCCATTCATGTTTCAAAATCCATCACTTTCTAGTTCGTTTGGCATACAAAAAAAACTCGGCCGAAATTTGCTTACGGTAACTTCGATGAAGCAAGGATCGTCGCATACCTTTCCGAAAATCACCAACATTCCCGCCCAATATGCAATAGGCCGTAAGACCTTCCCCAAGGTTTCGGACGGAGGAGAATCATAAAACGCCTTCGGTGGTTTTCATTTTTATGGAAACCAAATCTATTTTATGGCCGAAATAGCACCTTCCCGAATACCGGTCTGCGTCTGTGTTGCCCTTAAATGTCCGATCAATTACTTTATAAAAGAGCCGCGACCTTAAATGAAAACGCGTGTTTCTTTTGGAACTTTTTTCGGTTTTCATGTCAGGAAAACGGGAATTGGTCCTCCTGGAATATCGCGAGGACTTCTGAGTGAAAGCTCTAATTACTTTTAGTTAGTTAATTGTAGAATTTTACACCTTAAGTTTGCCCTAATCTCCGATACATGCACTTTCGACTCTCAATGGATGGGGGTAGGTATAGGTGTAGAAAGTTCCACATGCTAATGTAAATCAAAATGGTAGATTTTAGAAAATTGCGGTTTTCTCTTTAACCTGAAACGGTGGTGGGCCGAAATTTATAAATGTGGACATTTCCAGAATTCGTACCAATAAAAAAGCAATCGTTCCATTTGTGGATAGCGTGCCATATTTGGCACTGCTTTTTGCGATCAAAATTGTATTCGGATACGCAATTACTTACTAAAATTCCGCGGTTAAATGACACAATCATTTTTAAAAACTACTGAATTTTTTCCTTATATTTCCCAAGCACTTCCAGCATTACATGCACAAGGTGTTATAACGATTTTAAGTGCTTCAGGTGCCCCAAAGGGAGAATATAAGTGTTTGCTACCAAAGAGTAGATAATATCGAGTGCCTTTGACCAGTTTTCCACTTCTTGTATTTCTTACACCAAGGGAAATGAGGTTCATCATTGCCAGAAGCTTTTGCATAAGAGATTTCGGTATCTTTTAAACCAATAATTGATAACCCCTTTACACAAATGCAATTTATTATTATCGAGCAGAACGCAATTTTATCTGAACTCCATTCTTGTTGTTTTATGGATATGTTTGATAATGCCGGTACTCGGTACTGCATGTTTTGAAACTAAAGGACACTTAAACCATGCCATTTTACTACAAAATTTAAGGAATGATAGGTAAGAGGTTGAATCATAATTGAGGTTCGACTTGCTGTTATTACTATATAACTTTCATTCAAAATGATGGAATTTGTTCCCATTTGTAGCCTCGTTTACCCTGATGGGCTGATTTTCCACTAATTATTAAAGGAATGAATTTATCCCGCTGTTGCTGCCTGAACAAACCGGAATAGTACATTTTCAGAGTATAGTTTCATTTTTCAGATTCCGAAACTATACACAATCCACCCTGATGAAACCGTCCCAAATTATAATCGTAATTTATTTCTATTGCCAATACAAATCAGCACGAATTGTGCGAGAGACCTGTAGGTAATATTTATGAAATTAAAATAGAGGCGAAAAATATCAAATTTGGTCCAGTATATCAATAATTATGATTGTTTTTTTCTCGACAAAACCCTGAATTTAATAATGTTAAAATTAAATTACCCAAAAAGCTGTATACTAATTTTTTTATTTTTGAAAATTTTACCCTCGATTTTACCTATAGTTCATAGGCGAATCAGTAAGTACTTGCTATTTTTTTCGCAGAAAAATTGTTATAACATTGGAGGATTCTAACTGAATGGAATAATATCGTATTTATTACCTATACAGCACCCCCCAATTTAAATTTTAAAGTAGCAATAAATTAGCAGCAAATCTGCATTTTATTGTGTTTCTAGTTGACGCTACCTCAGTGACTTTGAAATAGGCAATAAGCTAAAAAATGTGTGCCTTTCACATTTGTAACAAACCAATTCCAAAAACTGTCTCCTTTTTAAAAAATAGCATGTACACTTTTACCGAAATACGCTTGAACCCTCCCAGTCAACGAAATCATCTGTCGTAGGAGAATCTCTCAAAATCACTTAACGCAAAAAATCTTAACCGAAATTTTAAATCGCAGTCGCAGAAATTGTGATGAAGTAAATCCTGGAACTCTTATTGTGACCGCTAGACAAAAACACCAAGAGCTATAGCTTTATTAAAGTGGGGTTTCTTTGTGTTCTCGTCTCAATTTTTGTAATTCCATTGGTCGTTCTCCTAAGGGAAATGGCAGTGCATGTAGATAATCGTAACATCCATTATTTGACATAAGATTTCATCTGTTGAAATCGCTGGATCCGCGATGAATGATCTCTGATTTCATTTATAGCTTGTAAGGAGACTATTTCAAAAATGCATGCACATTTTTTGAGGGGGTTAAAAGAAAATGTTTAGGAAATGTGCGTATAATGCTACAGAGCAACGTTTTTTGAGCTGTATGGTACAGTTGTGACTTTGTTTAAATGGAGGCCATTGTCGGCCAATACTGAGAGGGAAACCACTGCCTGAAATGTGTACAATTTTAACAAAAAGCTTTATTTTCCGAAAAAAATGCCTTAAATACCCAACAATTTAAATCTAAATGCTGCTGCACTGGATTCTGCAGGACATCATGCATGTGCAATTGCACTAAGTAGAAGTAAAATTACAGTATATTAAACTAAGTGATGATTTGTAAGGAAACGCTTAATGACGAGTAAAAAGGTGCTTAAAGTGGTCGAATATTGTACCTAACACATTATACAGTGTGGTTGATTATGTGTGTCCCAGCGTACCTATATTTCTTTTATTATTGGAGATAGGAAAATAGTGCAAGAAGAAAAAATACGCTACTTTCAATTTCTGATAAAGCGTGATATAAACAAAAAAGCATCAGAAAACAAATTATTATTTTTTAAATAGAACGGTTACTTTTTTCTGTGATATTCTTAAAAATCTTAAAATTCTCTTTACAATGATAAATATGTGCTATAATTACCTTAGAAATTAAAGCTACAGTAATGTGTTTATAACCGATCGCAGTAACCGAGGCAGTACCTAACTGGAAATTTAAACAAAAACATAAAATTTACAACAGTAATCGAAGAAAACAAATGAAAAGCAGTTACAGGAATAATTATTATAACTTAATAAATATAAATACATTGCACTTGCTTCCTATGCATTATCATTACATTACACCTCTTAACTATCATTTGTGTAATCATTATTTTGTTGCATTGTGGTTCTTATAAGTTATATTGTTCACTAAACTGATCTTGTGGCAGACATGACAAGTGAAAGACTCTTTTGTTTTTGTTTAAATTTCCACTGTTACTGCGATTGGTTTTAAAAACATTACTGCAGGTTTAATTTCGATATTTGATATCATTGTAAAGAGAATTCCAAACTCTGAGAATATCACAGAAAAAAGTAACCGTTTTATTAAAAAAAATTATTAGTTGTTTTCTAATGCTCTTTTGTTATTATATCACATTTTTTTTAAATTGTAGCTTTATCAGAAATTGAAAGTGGAGTACTTTTTCTTCTTACACTATTTTCCTATCTCCAATAATAAAACAAATACCTATACGATTGGGCACGGAAAATCAATCACACTGTAGAGTACTGGCTCAGTATGACCAAAATAATTATTAGCATTATTATACCTTGTATTATATCGTAGCTTATGTAGAAAAAACGGGCCTTGAGTGCACGCAATCGCATCAGTTAATATTCAAAAAATCCGCAGTGTTACCCTTGGGAAAGTATTTGTTAGGATCTTGGGAAGTTTCTCGCAAAATTTAGTGCTTCTAAAACCATAATTTAAAAATTTTACACAAAGCAACTCGCGAGGCGACTCGTAATCTTCGGCGCCATCTGAGGGCAATCCTACTATATTAAATTGAAAAATTGGCAAGAAGCCGTTACTTCTCGCGTTACTTTTTAGAGAAGACTCCTGAAATACCTCCTTAGTATCCATTGAATACGCAAAGAACACCAAAGAAAATACTTCAAAATGACACAAAATAAACAAGAGTGTCTACAAATACCCAAAAAATTAAAAAAATACCTACCTTTAAATATCGGCAGCTTGTACAATAAAATAGCTCAGTGGTTTTCTCGACCAATACTTTATTGAAATGGGGGATTTTTGCAGTATTGATAGACCCATTATATCCTTTTATTTTTCTAGTATAAAGAAATCGTTTGGGCGAGATATCCCAATTTTCCAAAAACAAAGCTCATCTCTTTATTTCAAAATTCTCTTCATATTTTAATATTTTACTTGAAGTTAACTTTCTCATTACTTGTACATTAAATTTTGAATTCTTTTCATTAAATATTAATTTTGATTTATTTTTTGTGGAATTATTTGTTAAAATTAAAATTATGTACACATATTTATAGAGATAATCAGCTTTGATTTGATTGAAAAAGATTCGAAAGGCTGGAAAATAGGAGTCCTTGTTTTTCAGATTGTCAATTACCTACTTGAGATTTGTTGTTTCTTAAAGTTTATGTATACATCGAGGTATACATATATATTTTATAGCATGAACTGATGATGCCGAAATCGATAACCACACAGAAAAATTAAAAAAAAGTTTTTCCTACCTATTTTCATACACAAAACGGTTCCCAACAATAAATGGAGAAATACATTATTAGTTGAGATTTCTTCAAGCATTTCTTGAAATGTACCTAATAGTGGTGCATCTTGAGGAATTTTTCTAATACTTTGAAATCAAAATGATCTTAAAACGCACCGAATAGCGTCGATGTTGCCCTTAAAACCACTCAATTTTCTTTTATAATAACGCATGTTTTGCTTTCACCTTTCTTTCATAGCACAGACCGTACCAGTGAAAACTAATTTTGTGGGAAATTTCCGCTAGGAAGCATGAAAATTTTTGTACCTACTCCGTGGAGTAAATCAACGTGTTTTGTCTTCCTGCATTCAAGGGACTCTATAGTGTCACTTTTTCTGACGCGACGCGGGACAAAAAGATGACAGTTCACATGTGTACATTTTGGTTCTTGCACTATACTCGTATTTTCTACTAATTACCTATACTGTTTTCCATGTTTTTTTTTTTAATTTGGAAAGCAGTAGTTTCCTCGTACCTTATTGTGCGGAGTTTTAAACGATCATTTCTGCGCCGTAGTTTTGAATTGGCATTTATTATGATATGGTCACGATTGCTGTAGCTGATTACCAGGAGTGCAAAAAATAGGGTATATATACAACAGGACTAAAGTGCAACTCAACTACGTTTCGGGCAACAATCTACACCCGCGGGATTAAAACACATCCTAAAATTGAGGTAAACCAAAGATAACCTCTTGTATCCAAATCTGTACATTTTGAGGATTCGTATACGACACCAGTAAAAAGGCCCTTTGTGGATACCTGTCTTTGCTTTTAGCATCCAAAGTGTTCTAGGCGCCAGTTTTGGTCCGATTGTTTTCAAATTGGTGTCGGAAAAATCTTGTAAACGCCCACAACTTCTGCACGACGGAATTTTCTTTTTTTTTCCTAAGAGCGAAACGAACCACCTTCCGCAAGACGCCTAAAAGTTTCTTAAAGCCATCCACTGGTGTCAATATACCTTAATGCCACTCAGTGCTCAGCAATATTTATCAGTACTTGTACCTTCAATACAACGGAATACTTATCAATACATGCCAATATATCAATATTTGTCAATTCTTATGGAATTTGCGTCAGTCCTTTCCATGTTTATCAATACCCGAGTCAATGCCTCCCAATAATCTAATTTTCTAGCGCTCATTTTCATCTTAGGTCTCGTCTTAAGTTACCTATGTGTTTAAATCTCGATTTGAATAAATGAATCTATAGGCACTACTATATTCACTGAACTAGCATGTTTGGTTCTGTTTTATATTTCTCCGGTGAGTGCATATTTTCAAACACAGCGCCATCTATTACCTTCTCGATTACCTTATTATAATGAATGCAGTATGGTAATAAAAACAGAAGCGCGATTTTTAAATTTGGTGAATGAGACAGAATTTGTCGTCATTGTCCATGCTCGTTATTAAATATCTAGAACAAAACTAAGCTAGTAAAAAGGTTTTCACCATAAGGAGAGTAACTTTAACGCATTTTCCATGCATTGATCAATACCTCCCAAAGGGCCATGTATTCCGATGGATCCATGGTTAAAATTTCGAGAAATGTGTCCATAAATTAGAATTATTTTTGCAATATGCAATATGTTTGTCTTTACTAGAAGCATCTGTACATTAA
Organism: Photinus pyralis; assembly: GCF_008802855.1. Lineage (NCBI taxonomy): Eukaryota > Metazoa > Arthropoda > Insecta > Coleoptera > Lampyridae > Photinus > Photinus pyralis. Next base: position 12,720,908 of record NW_022170663.1, read on the forward strand.
TCGTCAATATTTTTCTTGGCTCAGATGCAAAAAGAACGAACTAAGTATCTTGAAAACTGTATATAACGTAATGGCTGGAAAATGCGCTAAAAGAAGAGAATTTTATACTGCTTTTAAGGTATAATATGACCCGAATTACTGAAAAATCTCACATAGATTTTAAAAAAATGCATTGTAAAATAGTACCATTTAGAGAAATACGGTAGAAGTATGCTTATTTAATTTCGCCACTTTCTTTAATTTATTTTTTTTCCAAGCTTTCATTCTTTTTAGATTGGCAAAGTTACAAAATAGTCGAAGATGTTCTTCCAGATGTCACTTTACAACACCTACTGTGAGAATTAGGTATTAGAAAAAGCAAAAGTCGAATTTTATGGGATATATTCTGGCTCGTATTCTGCAGTACTTTGGCAGTGCCTTGCAGTACTTGTCATATATCTTCACTACCGAAAATTCCTAACGATTCTTCAAACTGACTAATAGAATACTGATGGTCTGTCACACAAAAATGCGCTGAAGGCCGAGGACTTGGATTGTTTAGCTTTTTTTGTCCGGCCGATAATTTAATTTAGACTTTTACTTGGGAAACTTATACTCATAATCTATTTATTTATAGTTAGTATGTATGCAGAACGTGTTGTAGCGGATAAAGAAACGATTAAAAAAATATATCGCTTACCTTTTGTTACTTTTCCAGTAGCAAGTATGTTTTCCGTACAAAATAATTGCGCACCGTTATCTCCCAAGAAAAACGGGTTCCATCTTTGTAAAATATGTTTATTATTCTATTTTCTATTTTCCGTAATGGATTTGAAAAATGGTAGTACAGTGGTAAATCATAAGTATTTGAATACCATTTTACGATAGTCAATAAAATTGGCGCCCCCGCTTCTCTCGAATTTGAAATTAATGTGGCTATAATTTGATAACTTAGTAAATACTTATAATTTGTACTCACAAACTTTAGCTGGAATTTTTGAAGTGGGCCATGCTAGCCCACCATTCCGAATTAAGTAAGGTTTTGTATATGTGAACTCAATATTGGTTGAATTAAACACTAATTTGAACTAAAACTTTTTTTGGTAATTGTGGTAAACAAATTCTATTAAATACTTAGGTGTTTGCCTTGATAGTGGATTATCATGGAAAAGTCATATACAGAGGATAAAACAACTTCCACTAATCTCACTCAGGACATTTTACCATTTAAAATCTGTTTGTAGCGTAGCAATACTGAAGCAAGTATATTTTGCGCTTGTTCACTCTAAATTATCTTATGGCATAGCCTTTTGGGGTGGTACGTATATCTCCTATCTTAGATGTATTCAAACACTGCAGAAACGTTACATAAGGTTGATTTACGGTAAAAGCAGGTATTTTTCTTCCTTTCCCTTATTTCTTTCTCTTCGTGTGCTTCCCCTTCGTTATCTATATGTATTCAAAGTTCTTGATCTATTTTATCAGATGAGTAGTGGCTTTGGAATAACAGTTGATCTGGGGACTGGAATTCACAATACTCGACAATATTCTAAGAAACTGCTGCGTCTACCTAAAGTCACTAAATCGTTTTTTCAAAAAACATTCTTGTTCCTCGGTCCAAAATTTTGTAATTATTTTTTTAACCATTACTCTCAAAGTATATTTGAACTATCGGTTCGGGTGTTTAAGAAAAGAGCTAAGGAATTTTTATTTACTAAAACGATTACTGAGTTGGAAAACATGTATCTTATTTTAAGTTAATTTTACAGTTTGATTAATTTTGCTTGGTTTATGTTATACATCTTCATTTCCACCAATGCTTCACTAGCGATACGTTGCGTACATTTTATTTAGCTGAAAATATGTTCATTAAATTTAAATAGTTATATCTGTTGATCTCTATTTAGATTTCTATACGTGTGAATGGCGTTTGTATCATGATCTTGGATTTGCTTTTCCTCCCAGTGTTCAGAGTAATTTTATTCTCACTACTCTTACTGGTGTAGTATTATTTCACCTAGTACATTATCTTTAAGCTAAGTTTTCGTTTATTTTCGCACTGCCTTAATTTATACTTTATATAATTTTTAATTTTTGGTTGAGTTTGCAGTTTTGTATCTAGGTTGGAATAAAGATTATTATTATTATTATTTATTGTTTCACCAATTGGTTAATTATTTTAACATTGCAGTGAACTTGTAGAGATTACCTTAGAAATTCGAGGAATTTAGGAAATTTGAATTTTCATTTAAATTGCAATGTGTCTTTTGGATCTTTGCATTGAAAACACCAAACAAATTGGACCTTCGCGGAACTGGGAGAATCTTGTGTTTTCAACTATAAGCTGTATATCCACAAGCATTTACTAATAGAACTTCGGATAAAACCCTTTTATTTATTGACAAATCCCCGTTTTTCCGAGCGTTTTCATTAATTTCGCCAGGTGTCTAAATGAATGTTCATTAAAAACGCCGATTCCGAGGCCGATTAAAATGGAAATAACAACTAAAACTTTCTTATTTAATCCTTTGTCATATAAAAATGAAAAAGAAATACATACTTAAGGCTAACATACCTTCTATAATCTGCTGACTCGTCGATGCGGTTATTTGAACTATAATTCATCTATTTGTGACCATTTAAACATAAGCTAAAACGTGCCATTTTACAATAGATTTAAAAGGGCACATTTTCACAACAAATCACCTCATGTATAAGTTTCTGGTTGACGTCTCGTTTGATGTGATTGCTGGTGATGCTGACTCCAGGAAAGAGAGTGATAAAAAACATAGTAACTGGCGTTATCTCCACGCTAGTAAATATTCCATTAGAGAATATTAAGCTTTTCCGATTGGGTCGTCCCAGAACTGATGGGAAACCAAGACCAATAAAAGTTATTCTTAACTCATCGAATGATGCTATCGAAGTTTTAAGAAATAAGCGTAAACTCAGAGAATCAAACAGTCAAATTTCGGTTGGAGCTGATGAAACGCCTTCCCAGAGAGAATATTTAAAAATCCTGCGCAATGAGTTGTCTGAAAGAATATCGAAAGGAGAGTTGAATCTAACCATACGGTATCTAAATGGTGTGCCTAAAATTGTACAGCAAGCAAAAAACTAAATGATAATGCAAATATAAATATTAGTGGTGAGCGTTATAATGGATTGTCGTGTTATTTCCAAAACGTCCGTGGTCTAAGGTCGAAACTACATGAACTGTACGCGTCACTCCTTGAAGGTAGCTTTGATGTTGTTGGCATTGTGGAAACTGCACTCTCTGAGGAAATATCAACGTTGGAGTTTGCTTCGCAAACATATAATATACATAGGTGTGACCGACGATTTGAAATAACGAATAAAAAGTGGGGTGGTGGTGCGATGGTTGCGGTGAAAGCAAACATCGTCACTTCGTTAATCAACACATCTGCTCTACACATCTTAGTACCCTGTATAGACATAATTGGATGCAAGTGCTGTTTTAATAATATGACAATTAATGTGTTTGTGATTTATATTCCGCCTGATACTGTACTGGGCGACTGCGAAGTGTTTTTCGAAACTTTTGAACAGTTGTGCAGCGAGTTTGATCATTTTTTGATTCTAGGTGATTTCAACATACCTAGCTACATGATGACAACAAGTACTGCTGACGCCAAATCTAGCTTATTGAGTAATTTTTCAAACTTGTTTAATTTAAGACAATTCAATCATATCCTTAATAGAAATGAACGCATTTTGGATCTAATTTTTTGTGATTTTGACTGTGAAGTCATCCACGATGATAACCCGTTTGTGTCAGAAGATGCGCACCATCCAGCACTATCAATAATTTGCCACACAGACTTGAGTCATAGGACAGTGTTTCCCGTTAATGAGAATAAAAAGTCATATAATTTTAGGAAAACCAATTTTATTAACTTATACTCGACTCTATCTAATGTCAACTGGTCTTTCCTACAATATTACTCTGATGTGAATAAGGCATGCGCGGAGTTTTATAATGTATTGTACAACTTATTTGATCAGTTTGTACCACTTCATCGCACTCGTAAAAACCATTATCCTAAATGGTTTACTGGTGAGATTATTACCCTTATTCGTTTTAAATCAAAATTTTTTTCTAAGTACCATAAGTTTAAGCGCCTTGATGATTTAAATGAATATAAACGCCTTAGAAGATTAGTTAAGTCACAAATCCAAAAAGCTTACAAAAACTATGCTGTTAGCGTTGAGAATACATTAATTACTAACCCTAAACAATTTTGGTCGTTCGTAAGAGCCAGAAAGGGTTACTCCAGAATTCCTGGTGTTATGAACTATGATGGTAATTCTCTTACTACTTCAGTTGAAATTGTTAATGCATTTCAGCTGTATTTCTCAAGAGTTTATCGTCAGTCGCAGAATACAAATGTTTACAATGAGCCCTTCACCAATATTCCATGCGTACATTTGCAAAGAGTAACAGAAGGTATGGTCATTGACGCAATATCAAAGTTAAAAAATAAAGAAACTTCCGGAAATGACCAAATTCCATCATTCTTGGTTAAGGACTGTAAGCATATTTTCATTTATCCTTTGTGTATTATATTTAATCTGGCACTTAGTACTCATAGTTATCCTGACGTTTGGAAGATAGGAAAAATATGTCCTGTATTGAAATCTGGCGATGCGTCTGAAATATCTAACTATAGGCCCATAAGCGTTCTTTCTACTTTTTCAAAAATATTTGAAATTACCTTGTTTAACTTTGTTTATCCTATGATTAAAAACTACATTTCAAGCGATCAACATGGTTTCATGCGCTCTAGATCCACAGCAACGAATCTTATTTGTTTCACGGAATTTGCAAGTCGAGTACTAGATGATCAAGGACAAGTTGATGTAATATACACAGACTTCCGCAAAGCTTTCGATACTATCGATCACAACTTAATTATTAAAAAGATAAGAAGTTTTGGATTCAGCGACTCTCTTAGCCTGCTCTTTACATCATACTTATCTAATCGTCTACAGTATGTATGCTATAATAATTTTAAATCCGAAGTCTTTATTGCATCCTCTGGGGTGCCTCAAGGATCTAACTTGGGACTCCTCTTGTTCCTTCTATTTATTAACGACATTACCAAGGTACTCTCCTGTAAGTGCCTATTATTTGCGGATGACTTAAAAATATTTCGGAAGATTGGCTCTGAGAGCCACTGTGTTCACCTGCAAGAACAATTAAATATTATTCATGATTGGTGTACTGATAATAGATTGGATCTAAATATTGGTAAATGCAAAATATTGTCTTATACTAGAAAGCATGTCATTCAGTATGATTATTGTATTGACTCTGTTCCTCTTAATCGTGTGACCGTTGCAAAAGATTTGGGAGTAGTGTTTGATCAACGGTTAAATTTTTCAAACCACATTCAAGCTATTTCTGCGTCAGCTATACAAACATTGGGTTTCATAATTCGTAATAGTAAACCGTTTAAAAATACTGATACGTTGTTGTCCTTGTATTGTGTTTTAATAAGGCCCAAATTGGATTACTGTGATCTTATCTGGTATCCGATCTATAGGACCCACATTATCTCAATTGAGAAAATTCAAAGAAGATTTATGAAGTACGTTTCGTTTAAGCAAGATGGTGTCTATCCGGCTAGAGGTTGTCCCTATGATGAACTGCTTAGCCGGTTTAATCTGCAATCATTGGAGAAAAGACGTATTTGCAATAGTCTTAAATTTACCCATGGTCTATTACATAACCGTATTGATTGTCCTAGCGTACTGTCCCTATTTAACTTTCATGTTCCGCCTCGTACTAGTCGCTATCCGTTAGTTTTTCTTAATCCGACACCCAGAACGAACTTGCTGTTAAAATCGCCAGTGTGTTTGATGTCACAAAATTGTAATCAATACTGCACACAATGTGATTTAAATATCTGCTCATTATCAGATGTAATTAATCTATTTCATTAATCTTTAATTGGTTTGTCATTTCGTAGATATATATGTCTCCTTACATTTAAATATCTCTTTATTTTTTTATTTTTTTTGATAATCAATTTATAGTATATTATGTTTATTTTTCAATCATGCCATATTTAATTTCTGTAATTGTTCTGTAATTGGATGTACAAACATCTGTTGGACAATAAATCATTATTATTATTATTATTATTATTATTATTATTATTATTATTAACCACACACGCCAAAATTTCAGTTAGTAATTAAAAGGTTCTCTAAGTGAAACTGATCCTAAACTACCCTCTGTTGTAAAATAAACAAAGCGATAGGTATCATAATAAAATGTCGCCCCGATAAATGCTCATCTTTCCCCCATTTAACAGAGTGTCTCTCCCACAGATTTCGAAACTATGATAAACACAATAAATAAGCCACCCTGTGTAGATTAATATGCGTGTCTTTATATTCCATCACTTTCAAACTTAAATTCATCGCATAAGGTCGCTTATAGTTTTACCTCAATCTGTTAAATATTGTTACCTCGGGTCGCTTCTATTACATATCAGCACGAATTATAATGTACCTACAGTTTCCGTTTGTGAGAGGAAAATTGCAAAGGGAAAGTTTATAGAGAAAAGTGTTGTACATTCATAGGTAGAAACCGGTGTAAAATTGAATTATTTTTTATAGATTATCACAAATTCACAATCTAAATCAGCAAAAAGAGGCCAAAATGTAACTCGGAATTTAATAAAGACCACTAAAAACCAAAAGAACGCACAAAGAATATTTGTAAATCTCATACTACATCATAGCATTGAATAAAAAGTGTTTTTATTCAATGATCATAGGTAATGCACTACTTATTTTGATTCTTTCCTTTATCAAATAATTTACCTCGGATATTATGGCACCACAAATATGTTTAAATTTTCGTAGGTTTTTTTCCCATGAAAGCTTTACATTATTGAACCTTTCCTGTTTTTTTTCCGTTTTCGTAATTCTTTCTCAATTTTATTTCATTTAATTGTTATGATTAAGAGGTTAGTGCAATAATCAAACCATTTCAAATGTAATGATAATGAAGAACGATGGCTGTTAGTTCATATGTTCGAATGTTCGATTAATATTCCATTCATTTTCAAATTATCATGAAAAAATGGACGGATGGGGAGATAGATAGGCTAGGACAAAAATAAGTTTCTGCTCAAATTAGTACCTACATCTTACCACCTTTTATTGAAATATCTATCGAAATCAATGAAATGCTTTGATCTTAAATTTGAATACCTATTTCGTAAAACATTGGATATAACTCACGAATTGCTAGATCATTGGCCCTCTCTTAAACCAAATATTCCTTGATACCCGCATAAAAATTAACGAAAAACAGTACCTATATTGTATGACCATGAAATTTATAATTTGGACTCTCGTAAATGAAAAGACACTGAAAATATTCATTTCTTTCGTTGCAATGGCGGTCAGACAAAATGGCTTTTTTTGTAGAAACCGCGAGTTTGATAGGTACCTATCTTATTTAATTAGAAATTGATTATTAACAGCTCGTTCATGATTTTTGACTTTATGTCCGACCGTCTGTCTGTCTAAACTCGCGAAGTTTTTTTAATTTTGCGATTCTATTTTCAGTGTAACAGGTAGACAATAGTCAAGGGTCAATACTCGTCAACCCTATATGGTTCAGTTTATGTGCTTAAGAACATTTTATCAAGGTGACCTCCTGTTGTTACGAATCACGTAAAACTTTCTTTTTATGGGAATTTTTCGAAAGAAATTGTCCTTATGTGATGATTTTGTCAGTTCGTGCGTCCGCCTGTCCTTCTGTTCCTCGTCTAACTGGAGAACGAAAAGAGGCAGCGCTGTCTAACATTCGCCAATCGATTTCCACGAGATCAAAAGTCGCCCCTACTGAAAATCGTATGCGGCCCCTCGTAATCTTGATATATTGATGTTTAAACAATGAAAATCTAACTTGGATACGCATTAGTTTTTGATGCAAATTTCAATCGGAAAATGTGGGGGCGCTGCTTCATTTCAAGATAGCACTCCCACATTAAAAATTGATTTTTCGTCGAAAAATTTTGGTGGGTACAAATTAGTCTTTAATTAGTTTTTTTAATTTGATTTGGGCAGAGTGGAGGGGACCTACGCTGTATTTTTTGGATATTTCGAAAGAGAGTAGTTTTTTTGTTATTTTAGTACTTAGTTGCCTATTGAACTTTGAAAGATATTTACAGCTAAAGTTCAGATACTGGATGTTGACAATAACTGGTCACTTTGGACAGTAGAGAAATGCCGAAGTAGTTAATGCAGATATCCCTAAACACCGGACCCACTTAAAGTTTTTTCGCGGATCCTTGGTATTTAGGTAACTATACAGAGTGTTTATTTTATTTTCTCCACTATTGCTGTCTCGTGAACTATAAAAGTTACGAGGTCGGTTAAATTAGCAGACAATTTCTATTTTACAAGATTTTAATGAGCACGAAAAAAATGTTATTCAAGCAGTGGTTCACAAACTATGGATAGCAACTTATTATAATATATGGAACTATATTTATATTATATTTATACCTATCAGTTTTATTTTAAGATGGCTAAAATGAGTGTGCGATGGACGATACAAATGAATGTGAAGAACCCTTACTTTGAAACAAAAACACAACAAATATACAAATCTACAAGTAGAGTGCTCAAATTGTCCTCCATTTTCGTTAATACCCCGGTTAATACATAACTGTACGTATTCTTCGGAACAAATTACTTTTTACTCATCTTAACGTCCGACCATCATAAAATCCTCAATTGAATAAGGAAATTAAAAAAATATAGTTCCATTTAATATATGTAACATAGTTGGTATCCACAGTTTGTTAACCACTGGTTGAAATTTTTTGTTGTCTTGTAAAAGCGAAATTGTTTGCTAAATAATCTACCTCGTAGCTCTTGAGTTCCCGAGATAGCAATAGCTTATTGCTTTAATGAATAGGTACCCGATGGAATGAAGAGGGTTTCCCCTGGGGTTTCCTGAGGTTTGAGACTGACCAAATATAGATGGTAAAGGGATGCCCAACGCCAACACATTTCGTATAAATGAAAAGCTTCCTAATAAGTACACGCTGTCATTTGGATTTAAATTCCCCAGCCTTAAGTCAACCCACGGGTTGTAGGTTTGAATCCTATTTACAAATTTCCTGGAAAATGGAAAATTTGTCCTATACGTATTCTCGCACGATTAGGAATTGTGCGCGGGTGCACCATCCTGTTGAAAATAGCAGTTTCCAAATTTTTTTGGATGTGCCATATAGATCGTCTTCGTAATAAAAAATGCTACTCATATAAAAAAATATAGTTGATGGTGATTTCTAAGAAACGAAATAGAGGCAATGTGAAAGTGTATTTTTTTTATTTTTCTGTAACTGCTAAAATTTCAGGAAAAAATTGGCAAATTTAGGTTACCGATTTCGGGGTGCTAACTTTACCCGGCCATAAAAGGGGGGAGAGAAACTTTATTTACTAAATAAATGCCTGCTTGTTATGGTAACAAGTTGCCTATTTTAAGGCACATGAGTATAATAATGATTGGATATTTACCGAATTTTGAATAACGCACTTTACAATTTTTTCTAGAATTTCTTTGCCGAAACCATACTCCTCGCCATACTCTTTGAATCGGTTTGAGAGACTTAAAAAACATAAAGTTTGGAATTGCAGTTGTTCAATTTTCCTAGCGCCAATGTGCTAATCGGAGGACTCGAAATTAAGGTTGCAGAAAACACAGTAATAGGTACGTAAGGTAAAAATACTGGCGAAATTATTAATTGCCCCCTTCCCTTCATTTAGTGGCAACCTAGATAATTCGCTTCATGTCTTTCAGTTTTGTTTGTTTTCGAATTGTAGAAAAACTCGTTGAATGTTGACCCTCGGCAAATTCACCCCTAAATATTTTGTAAATTGTCGACCAAAGAAAAAATTCACACGAAAATTACCCACTCGTTTTCAAGGAACTCTGATCGAAGAATAAGTGTCCTCGCGGAAAATTTACGTTCAGCGCTTAAGGCCGTTGGTTTTTGGAACAACTGAATTTGTTCTCATCCGCTCTTGTAACGAAAATTGTTAAGGCCCAAGTACCTACTTAATAATGGATATCAAAAAAAGGCACCACATTCTATTCTCTTTCGGATACGTGCCTTTTGGGCGGAACGAATTTATTAGAAGTGACTTTTCTTAAAGGAAAACATTTGGGGGTTTTTGATAATATATTTTCGAAATAAATCATCAGGTGAATTTACTTTACTTATGGAAATGCTTTTTATATCGTTATCTTCTTGAATTTTTAAGCTTTGAGCAGATTGTTTATTGTTCGCGGTTACTGGTACGTTCTATTGGTTTTTCCTTTGAACCCTTCTTGAAACTGTTTAATAGTCATTTATCGTTATTTTCGGTTGGTTTTTTATATTAGTTTATTAGCGAAATATATAAGCAGCGTTTCGTAATTCGAATTAACGAATCGATTATAGAACTTTCTTCATATCCATAGAAAAGCGGAACGCTTTTTTTTCTCCTAGATCAGGACGACCGTTTGTGGCCACAAACTAACAATCATACGTAATTACTAAACGATTGCAAAAAATGATTCGAATCAAAGCTCCATATAATTTGAACAAAAACAAATACCTGCGAGTATCTTCCCATGAAATCCAATCAACCTTAAATAATAACAATCGCTGTAGTAACGCCGCGCTATACTGCCAATTTTTTCAAAATTATATGACGCTAATTAAGACGCAAGTTACAATTTTCGTGCATAAATTTCGGTTAAGTAACGGTTTACGTCTTACGTAATTACTATTAACATAATGATGAAGAAAATGTTAAAATTAAATTTAACAAAATTTATTAGCGTTTTGTAATTAATACAATATACAATAACCATAAAGGACAGCTGGATCATAAAGTTAAATTAACTATATGCTATATTAAACATATGTCATTTATTGTTTTATTTTTAATTTTACCAATTAAGCAGGTTTTAATCAGTTTTTATACGCGTAGGTTTATTAAGAAGATTTTTTCTCCACCTTAGCACAATTAATAAAATCTCTAATCAAGTCTAATTGCGTGTATTAACATATTTGATTTTGGGCAATTACGTCTTCATTGTTTATTGGTCAACAAAAAATACACGACAGCTGTCAATCTACTTTTGAAGTTTATGTTTACAAGTTTATAAGTAGAAATTAATTACCGTTTTCCATGTTAGGTGAGTCACATTGATTACATGTGATTTTCGAAGGAATCCTGGCTGCGGGTCACCATTTTTTTTACTATGGATTGAGCGGGCCGCGCAGCTTGAAGAGTTCTATGCGTTTAATTCAAATTGAAAAGTGGAAATTTCTACTTTTTTATGTAAAATTAAATTGCATTGACCAACGGACCAATAAATTCTAATTAACAGAAGGTAATTGTAACTAAAAACAAATTATCTGTGTGTATAACCGCCCTAGCATCAAGTTACCGTTTATTAACGATCGAATCGTGAATATTGAAAAAAAAGGTGCCATCAATATAAATAAAAGTGTAGAAACGCCATTTAAATTCCGAGTTTGGAATGTTTATTAATTAATACAATCCTGTCATTTTTAAATTCAAAAGGTGTTAATTGAAGATTTCTCTTGGTAAAACCAACTACGCCGTGGGCGATAATGGAAAAATGCGTTAGTTAATCTTCTTAAAATGTCCGTCTATTGATTATATAAACGGTAAGGTGGGTGTAATTAAATTGATTTCGATTATGTAACGGCGAAGAACAATAAAAATCATGCGCCCATTCCTCATCGGCGACTAAAACAAATGTTTGCAAGAGAATCCCGATGCAAAACGGTTCTGGTGTGAAGTGCAGACAGTGCAAGTACCAGCGGCTTGGTCAGTTTCAAACAAATGGCACGTCAGACACCCTCATCGAGCCGCAACCAGTTCTTCTAGATTCCGATAGGATAATTATAAAATTTGGTATCGCTGTTTTCGAACTTGCGACTTAAAATTTATCTTTGAAACACGTGTACGCGCTAAAATTAATTTTCGCCAAATTTCAACCCATTTGTTTTCAATTTGAATGATAAATCACCGCCTCGCTACCTTTCCGACGTAGATTTGCATTTTGGTTCTACGAGCAGAAGACAGCAGCCTTGATTGTTAATGTATTTCAATGTTCTGTCATCTTAACATCATAAATTATGCCAATCGGAAACATAGTTTTAATTATGCTCTTAGCCTTACCGTTATAGATACTATACACGTATTTATTATCTGTGGCCGTAGGTGTTGGGAGAAGCATCCCGGAAGTAGGTACCAAATCTCCAGTTCTCATAGCCCTGGGCAAGTTGCATTGAATTTCGAAGGTCCTTAATGATGTGACACAATAGGTTTCTCGCCCAACGCGAAAATAAACATCCAGAGGAAGGACGCTCTGTGGTAATAGCAAATTTGACCAGCTGCACTGTTCAAAAACAAGCAATTGAGTTTCGCATTATACCATTAAACTAAAATGTTTGTAACTTTTTGGCTTTTTTCCTTCCTTTTCGATTGCCTAATTTGTAAATTGAGAAAACGAAGCAGCTTTAAAAAAGACATTTACCTTACTCGCTTCCTATTAGTGCAACTATGTTCTTTAAAACACGTATTCTGACCTATTGATATTCCTCATGGTTCAGCTATCAATCAATGATAATGACAAGTACAACGAATCCGTTTGTTGCATACACTTAGTGTTGGTTATCTGCATTTTACAATGACACGGAACCGTTTTTTATTCCTGTTGATAGTTTTGTCCGTCCGTCTGTTCCTTGCCTAACACCTTCGCAAATCGATTCCTACGCGTTCAAGGATCAGTGCTATTGAATATGAGCCGGATAGCCGCCTTTCTCACTGCTGCCACTGATATAAGTGGACCACCATGATCTCTTTCTCGTTCAAAATAACGAATAAGATTAGAAATAAGTTGTTTACTTTTTCTTGGCAAACCTGATGGCATTTTGGGTTATAGAACTTTTGGAATATCGCAGTGAGACTTACGGAAGTTATGCTTCTATAAGTGTTCTTTATGAAACTAACGGATATTTTATGGGCTAATGTAGGAAAACGCGATAAAATAATGAAAACGGTAGATAACAGTTGTCAAATTTGACGTGTCTCACTGAGAACGTAATCTACCACAATTTCGGTTGACGGGCAACCTGGAAGCAAAAAAAAAACCCTTTTCACTAAAGGTTTTTGGCACAGCTCTGCTCCAAGAACTCATATTTTCTAAAATACATTGATCAGTCTATCATAAACAATATTTATTATGGTTTTAAGTGATTTTTTAGCAGTTAAGGGTGAATTTTGGTAAAGCCGGTATTCTTTGAGGGTCAAATTTTACCCGAGGCACGTTTCCTAAGCAATGAATATTTCGGAGAGGGTAAATTTATAAATAGGTGCACGAGTACTCCGGGATTGAATGAATTAGATTTCTCTAACGTGAATTTTCCTTGGAAGGCAAATTTCCCGGAAGGGAAAAATATTAATTGAGGGCGTGATCTGTTGAAGGATGACAAAAGTTGACAATTTTATGGGGAGTGGGAGTTACGTTTCCTGAGAAAAGTTACCTCAATTTTGGGGTAGGGTTGTCCCCGAACTGGAAGTGTCAGGTAGCTCAAAATTTTTTACATTACACCCCCTCATCCTTCTTGTGGCTAACAAGCAAACTGAAAGTCGATATCTCAACAAATAAGGGAGTTGCGAATTTTTTATTGGGGTAGTGTCGAGTTGGTGATTTTTCGGCCTCTAAGGCGACTCAAAATCAATTTTACTTTTGGATTTTAGGCACCTGATTTAGTAAAAAATCAGAACCTTGTCAATTTCGAAGCAACTTTGTTGAAAATTTACATTTCCTCCATAGGTTCGATATGATAATGGGCTTCTCGTAAAAAGCGTAAGCTCTGAAATTACAATACATTACAGTATCATACAGTAGGACGGATGCGTAGAATCCAAAAAATGAACATCGTACCCCTTCCGAACGTCCAAACTTCCTCAACTTTTGAGATATCGACTCGCGTTTTCTTGCATTCGGCAGAGGAATGGCGAGATCGTGTAACAATATCAGCACACTGAAACTTACGGTTGCGTTCAACTGGTTTTTCAGAATAATATGCTTGACAACAAAAAAACAGGGACTGTTATCACTTAAAATTGAAAGTCTCTTAATTACCTTACATCTTGATTTTCGATAAATTTTATAGTGTTCCATTGATATTAAAATCTTCCAGAAATTGGTAAAAAATGTATGCTACATATCAAAGATCTGTAAAGATTTTACTTACAGGGTGAAAATAGGTAATTAGGAAATATAGTTTCAGACAGAAAAATTCCGGTGTGAATAATTGCCCCCAAAACTGACGGGTGTTTCGTGCGTTACGTGTGAATAATTGATTGGATTTATCCTCGTCAAAGATTTCTTTGTCCCATATCATTTTCCCAGAGAGCAAATCGGCGCTAGACACAATAAGTACAAATTTTTTGCACAAAAATGTGCGAAGGTGCTTCGTAGAAAATGATATAATTGCCGCGGGCCACACACATGCTGTTACTTTACCTGCAATTTCCGTTGGAGCCTTTTTTCAAAGGTCAAATTTAATTATGTCCATCGATATTGTCAATCTCGGGCCGATCGAGAGGGGGTAAATCGTAAATATTTTCTAATTAAGACTCACCTGTCGGTTTTTACAATAAATTAAGCGATGCAACATAATCCGATGTATAATATTAAATTAATAATAAACCAGTTTTTCTTAAACCAAAAGTTTGGGGTCTCGTATGATGGCAAAATGTAATTAAATTAACTCCCGCGCGCCGAAATAAATTTAAATTTTTTATTTAATTATCGGACCGCGGCCGTTTTTTGTGTTTCCGATGTGTAACAAACACATAAAGTCGATTACTATCGGGGAACAAGAAATTTATTGTGCTTGTTGAATTGTACAATCCCATAGAGTATGTTGATTACAAATTAAGTCACTAATTTTCCATTTCGAATGTGTTTTAAATCAGATTAAAACGTCTAGGTTTCCGTGTTGGATGTGGATTTTTAAGACAGATTCGTGACTTGATGGCTTTTAACACTTTTGTGCCTTGTCTTATTTACAAGCTGTCTTATTAGAAAGTGATATGTATATGGGAACGGTACTCTCCACTTACACTATTAGCGAAGACATACATTATCTACCACGAAATAATTACGTATGCGCATACCAGGCCCGATTAGTATAAAATAAATTCTCCGTTGACATTTAAGTAACACAAAAAAAATACAGTTATTAACGTTTAATATTGATCCCAATAATAAATCTTGGTACCATATAAAAATTACCGGTTTCTTTTTTTCGATAATATTTATTTAAATGGATTAAGACATGCATGTTATATACCTACACACGCTATGGCTAAAATAAATTTATTGGCCGATAGATTTTTATCATGTTTGGAGGTGTTCGAAATTATGTGTATAACAAATGATACATACATTACCCAAGTTTAATTATGAAGGTTCCTTGTCTACAGGACCGGATCAGTTTCGTTCGACCTAGATTTTATTTATACGCTTAAATTATAAACAAATTTATGTCAAATTACTGTTTGTTTATTTTACGACATATGTTCAACATTAAATAATACCTACTCGAAAACATAATGGTTTTCTTATCGATGTCTTTGTTTTTATTTGATTAGTGGGGAACATTTTTTCGGAAATTGTGTGATCAAAATCTCATTATGCGTAAACGTTTTCACTTAGCGTAACGGTCGGAAGGTTAGTCATACTGTCAACGTAAAGGGGTTTTCCGATACCGTCTAACCTCGACCTGAGACACAAAAAATATATCACTTTTTCTGCGTACCGAGAACCAATTTCGCAATTATTATTGTTGGGGATAAACGGGAATTAATTTATAATGGGCAATTACTGACTCTTTAAGTTTTTTCATGAACATGAGGTACTTTATCTATAATTTTCACGTTTTTAGTTTAACAAAAATTATTCCATTGCACCAAAGAAAATATTTAAAAAAATTTTGGAGAATAGTCACAATTTAGAATCTTACAAGCACTTCCAGAATCTTCTAGGAATCCTCTCTGAATCTTAGCAATGTTCTCTTAAAAACCAACATTAAATCTGCAGAACCTCTAGATTTCTTAGAATCCTTTTGGGATCTTTGGAATTGTTTCAAATTACAAATTTTCAAAATCATTTAGAATTCTTGGAATGCTCACAGAATTTTCTCACGATCGTAGAATATTAGTAGAATCTGTTAAAAATACTTTTAGAATTTACTACATTCTTTCAACCCTAGTTTAGTCCAATTTAGGGGTATTTGCGCTCAAATTTGTCAAATAGTACTGGTGATATTAAATCTAGACCTTTTAATCGTTAAATACTTAAATTCTGAAAAAATGCCTATGTATTCTGAAATAATTTTTAACCCTATTTGTACCTATCTTCTAGATAAACATATCAGGGGTGGTTAAGTAAAATTGAGGGGTGTTCGGGTTTTTTTAAATATTGTGTTTGCCAAACGGAGGAGTTAGACAATGGCTTGTGGATTTTTTTCATTCCAAATGCGGCAATTTTGTTTATTGACGAACCTATTCAACCATAAATGAGCCTCATTGCTGAACGCAATTTTTTGGTAAAATCGAGGATCAAGAGCAATCTTTGAACTTCTGGTCGCAAAAGGGCGCATTCAGCCTTTTCTGTAACAGACAACAGTACAACAAACAATAAAAGGGGTAGTGAATAGCATGGCACAAAATATTGCGTAAGTAATGCTAACGTCTGACACGGAGGCAATCGGATATTGAACTGTAATTAATACTCCAATAAGAATCAATAATTCGAATGACTTTACATTAGCAAAAGCATAAACGTGACATTAAATTCAGGAAAAGTACTTTACGATACACAAATAACTAAACTTCTATTGATCTAATCAATTCAAAACACAAATTCATAGGAGTAAAACAACTAAAAATGGTAAAAATCAGCCTGGGATCTAGTCTCGCTAACTTGGAAAATTAATTTGCAAAGCAATGGTACTAATATCTAAAATAACACAACTAATCTAAAGAATACAAACTAGCTGAAGTGCATTCTGGAAGTAACAAAAGGTTTCGTCGGCAAAATCGGTTGTCGGACGGTATATTCTTCGAAGTAACTTATATTATAACATTAATAATTACAGTTCAGGATCAAATATAGGAATCTTTAGGTACAAACTTGAAGTCGATAGTAATGTTGATAGAATGAAGTAGATTCACATGGTTAATGTAGGTAGAATTTCATAATCGAAACTTATTCGCCACTGCCAATCTTCCTAAAATGGCGGGTCCAGGTAAAAATGCGATATATATCTAAGTAGATATAACGTAAAAGGTAATCCAAAAGAGAAACTTAAGAAAAATCTATGAGAAAGGTTTTTGAACAGACTTGAAACTTCCTCCAGCAGGGGAGCACCTCCTTCTCCAACCGCGGTTTCATATCCAATATGCATGCGCCCAACTGTGAGCCGTTCTTGCGATACATCTCTTACCCCTTTGCTTTTTAACGTAATTCCGGCTTAAATTTTTCCGAGACTTTCTTCATTATCCAATCAAGTGCCTAATTTCCATAAAATATCCTTTAAATCTTTCCTTATTCTAATTTTGAGAGGCATTGGAACTTTCTTATGGAATTCGTTCAACCTTAGAATCTGTAAAAGTGGCAGCACCCTTACAATTTTCTCTTAGATTCTTTAGAGAACCCTCTTGGGATACCTATAAAATATTTGGAACGTTTAGATTGTTTACAACCTCCAAAACTTTGAGGATCATTCAAATCAATTGAAATGGGAAGCAAATATGTACAATTGAAATTAATTTTTACATTAATTATAGATTTGACCGAAAAAAAGGACCAAGGAGAGCAATACGTTGAAATCATTGGTCTAATTAATTTTTGGCTACTTAAGGGCTGACTGTAATAAAAATTATTGCAACGTATTTAGTCCAAGTGCAGCACAAATTGCTATAGCCGTTGAAATAAATCGACCCGCCATAAACGTAGTGAACAATTAATAGTTTATTAATTGCTGCCGAAATACGTATTAGAAGTTTTTTTAATTTATTATGTTTATGGCACATTATTTTCCTCTGGTGTGTCACATATCGAAAGGCAGGTGTAAAAGACAGGCTTAAGTAACCCCTTCAGGTGTGTCGGACTGTGTAAAAAATATTTGATTTTCAACGACCCATGAAGTTTTTGTAAAAGCGGCGCAAATCTTAAATATTTATAAGCGAGTCGTGGTGGTGTGGTGCATTGAGGCGAGTATCTACTGATTTTCTTTGGGGTGCGATTCATTTCTCATAATTTACATGTCGCCAGGCTGGCACTGGCATTGAGCGGTAGAAGGTTAAATCACCTTCTCGAGTCAAACTGGAAACAATATATGTTATTGAAAACAGAATCCCAGAAAACTCAGTAACTCACTAGTAGTTGCTTTGGTTGCTCTGTTTATACTGACCTGCCCCATTTTTATTATCCATCACCTGATACGCGAAAATGACGTTTAGTGCGTAATCATCGGTTACGTTTGCGACGTCCCTAGCACAAATAAAGAAGGGCGTTACATTATAATTGCCCCAACGTCTAGTAACACTTGAGAGTGTATGCATACAACAACAAAAAAAGGGTGACATCCCTCCATACATATTTATTCATAAACTTCAACTTGCGCGCCTTTATTTCTTTTCCATCGGCAATCTTCACGATGGGAAATTTTTGCATACTAATGAATGCTTTTAGACTAATTACGGTCCTGCGGTCCTACTCTCTTTGTGTATAGAGAGAGGGTGGCAAGTTTACTTGTGGTACGTGCGTGTTTTATACGGTTGCGTGCCGCAAAGTAATTACGTCCATAATCATTTCGAATTGTCATTACTTGTATTAAAACGTAGCAATGCAACGGCTAATGTGCATATATACATAGTTCTTTTGTTACGAGCATTTTCTGATTGATTTAACGACAAACGTGGATGTTGCAAGGATAGAACGCAGTAATTAGTAATTTATAACATCATTGTAATGCCTAATTTGCCTCTGTAACTGCGATTATTTGTTTTCATAAATTACTCGTAATTAACGTCATACTGCGTCTTCGCTTTTAATTAGTAATTCCATCGCAATTGTAAATCGATCTATTAATAGTTAGAAACCGCGTATACGATTTTGTATATGGTTCGTGATTGAATTAATTACACGTTTACCGTTCGGTTCGTTGTGTGTGTGTGTGTGTTTTTTTTTCTCTTCAGCAGCGTTCGTTTCTGTTATGACAGTTTTGAATGTTAATATGACAAGACAAATTGCTACAGTTTGAACGGAATCATTTCGTGGCATGTGGAGTGGGCACAGAAGCGGAATTCAACAATTTAAGTACACGTTAGCGGTTTATTAATGGAAAAAACACGGCAACGAGTTGCTTCAATTGAATTAACATGTTTAGTCTTGGCTTGTTTTATTGAAATTGTTTTTATTTGCCTGTTGAACTCCGCGCTGGATGGGAAGCGATCGAAAATGGTTTCGTAATCCACATGGAATTGTAACGATTTATAGGACATTGAGCTTTTTTTTGGCCGTTCTGAAAACTGAAACAAAAACACTTTATACTTTAAGAAAAGCATCTGAAGAAATCTCAGAAACTTGAGAAACCGAAGGATTCCAAGAATCTATAAAAAATTGAAAGAACTGAAAGAATCAGAGAAATTGTAAAACCTCTGTATCTTCATCAAATAATTTGTTTCTTTAATGGACTATGTCGCCATAGGCCGCTCCGGTTTGAAGGACCATGGATATTATCGACAATTGCTCTAAATATTATTTAGTGTCAGCAAGGATGCACTGCACCAAGGTTGTAGGCTTATTTGATGCCCCGTGCTCACGTAAATGACTAACGACTAATGTCATTAGTGATTTATTTCTATGCTGCTTACAGTTTATACATATAACTTTTGATTAAGAAGTCTGATTGAAAAAGTACGAATTGATTTGGATTCTACGCACCCAAATTAATAAGAAAAAGTGTTTTCCCGAGAAATTTTGGTGTAGTCGATTTTTGGTAAAAAAGGAAGGTTATACACTGCCCTTTTTTGAGCCC
>NW_022170663.1:12744763-12763509 GCF_008802855.1 Photinus pyralis
AAATTAATAAGAAAAAGTGTTTTCCCGAGAAATTTTGGTGCAGTCGGTTTTGGTAAAAAAGGAAGGTATAACACTGCCTTTTTTTGAGGCCCGAAAAAAAAATTGTCTCAGATCGCCCGGAAAAAGAATTTTCTTATAGAACGTGGCCTGTAGAATCCATAATTTCAAACAGTTCCAAGATTGGGCTACTAATTCAAAAGTTACAACTCTTTGAATTTTTTTTCGAAATTGCTTTCTAGTCTATAACTTTTGATTAAGAAGTCTGATCGAAAAAGTACGAATTGATTTGGATTATACGCACCCAAATTAATAAGAAAAAGTGTTTTCCCGAGAAATTTTGGTGTAGTCGATTTTTGGTAAAAAAGGAAGGTTACACTGCCTTTTTTTGAGCTCCGAAAAAAAAATTGTCTCAGATCGACCCGGAAACAAATTTTCTTATAGAACGTGGCCTGTAGAATCCATAATTTCAAACAGTTCCAAGATTGGGCTACTAGTTCAAAAGTTACATCCCTTTAAATTTTTTTTCCCTTTGAATTTTTCTAGAACTCTCCACACAGTCCGCAAACTAATTTTTCCAATCTGGTTAGAGTAATTTTGGTATACTGAGGTACATTCAATGGTAAAGAAGGGGGTGTTGCGAAATAGGTCATGTACAGAACGGTGCGTCGTAGATATGCCTTCCGACCCCTCGTTGGAAAGGTCTCGATCGACGTAGAATCCTCCATAATTTCAAACAGTTCCAAGATCTGGCTACTAGATCAAAAGTTACAGCCCTTTGAATTTTTTGTCGAAATTGGTTTTTTGCCCATAACTTTTGATTGAGACGTGTAATCGAAAAAGTACGAATCGTTTTGGATACTACGCACCAAAATTAACAAAAAAAAGTTTTTTCCCGAGAAATTTTGGTGCAGTCGATTTTTGGTAAAAAAGGAAGGTTATACACTGCCTTTTTTTGTCCCGAAAAAAAAAATTGTCTCGGATCGACCGGAAAAAATATTTTCTTATAGAATGTGGCCTGTAGAATCCATAATTTCAAACAGTTCCAAGATTGGGCTACTAGTTCAAAAGTTACAGCCCTTTGAATTTTCTTTCGAAATTGGTTTCTAGTCTATAACTTTTGATTGAGAAGTCTGATCGAAAAAGTACGAATTGTTTTGGATTCTACGCACCAAATTAATAAGAAAAAGTGTTTTCCCGAGAAATTTTGGTGTAGTCGATTTTTGGTAAAAAAGGAAGGTTATACACTGCCTTTTTTTTGGCCCGAAAAAAAAATTGTCTCAGATCGACCCGGAAAAAAAATTTTCTTATAGAATGTGGCCTGTAGAATCCATAATTTCAAACAGTTCCAAGATTGGGCTACTAGTTCAAAAGTTACAGCCCTTTGAATTTTTTGCCGAAATTGGTTTTTTGCCCATAACTTTTGATTGAGACGTCTAATCGAAAAAGTACGAATCGTTTTGGATTCTACGCACCAAAATTAATAAGAAAAAGTTTTCTCCCGAGAAATTTTGGTGCAGTCGATTTTTGGTAAAAATGGAAGGTAATAACTGCCTTTTTTTTGGCCCGAAAAAAAATTGTCTCGGATCGACCGGAGAAAAATATTTTCTTATAGAATGTGGCCTGTAGAATCCATAATTTCAAACAGTTCCAAGATCGAGCTACTAGATCAAAAGTTACAGCCCTTTTTTTGTCGAAATATGTGAAGTAAATTGGATGCGAAGGGCGTTAGAAGTGCGGACAGTTATAATCCGTTTGTGTGTTGTGATTGATGTCTAATTTAATTATTTCTTTGACGCGTTGAGCTCTTGAGTCTTTTTTAAGGTTCTATATTTCAGCTTTCGGCCACTGCTGGTCTATATCTTGATAATTTAGGCAAAGTACTTAGCAATAAATTACCTAATAACAGACAACCCGCTCTGCTCTTATGGAGCTTTGAATTTATCAACCCCTGTATATTGATTAGTGTTTTACCAGCAATTTCCGATTTCGTAAACTACATTATCTTACCCATCGACGTTGGTAATCCACCCTCTCGTTTATGACATAAAATACATTTTTGACTACTTACTGTACTAGCGAAATGCGTTTCCCGTCTATTTTTCTGGTTATTTGAATTGGTCCTCTTTGTTTAGTTAAAAGTACAAGAAAAACGAAACAGTATCGAATAAAAATGACAATAGAAAATAAGGCAAAGTAACCAAAAGGGTTTTTAAATATGGAAATGGTTTGTGCTCCTTCTTACCCTTAGAAAGGAAGAGGATATTGATGAGTGTTAACTGTGTGTCGAAATTTTCATTTGTAATGCTTGTGGCATATTCGAAAAATTCCAATTCAACTGTGTGACACACTTCCTTCGAAAATTAACTTGTGCTCAGAGAAGGCTAGCTCGTACTTAAAATCTAGAACTGTGGACATATTATTACCCACTGCTTTGTACTCGAACTCGAACGCTTACACTACCATCAGTAGAAAGTTATATATAGAGCAGGAAATTGGAATCATCCGCGTGTCATAATTTACTCATAGAACAGTTAATGGAATACCGAAATGTGAGATCAATTAATATTAAATTGTGTTCGAGCGCTAGCCGCGAGAGACGAGGGGTCAAGGATTTGAAACGATGATAATAATGACGCGGATATTGTTCGACGTAAATATATGCAAAAGTGGTGGCAGCATTGTTTTGGCGAATGTTAAATAACCGGGGGTCCGTCTCGAATTCTCTCGGTCAAGATACGGCTCACGGATTCTTCCACTTCACTCCTCTCTACCTGAACACCTGAACCACTCTTAGGACCGATATCCTTTTATTCTTGTTCTTTTCAGATTCTTGTTCTTTATGCTTCATGGGTTTCTTTAAATCGGACTTTGTTTGTAATGTTTCGTTCGGCTCCGAGTTTTAACCTACAAAAGTTGGTAATTGTATGCACTTTAATTTGGAGATGAAATTTTGTTTCCGGTAGGCAATTAATATCTAGTATTAGCATTATCTGAAGACCAAGTACAGCTCGAGGGTATCCTTTCGGGGATTAAGCAAATGTATAAATAAAAAAATTCCTTTTGTGGGCGAGTTTTGGTTTAAACTCATTATTACCTTCTTAGATAAGCAGCTAAAATGGTTGTTATAAACTCAATACTTTAGTGGTAGAAAACTACATCAGGTTTTTTATGTTGCCTTTTTGTTTAAACCCTGCTAGAAACAAATTTCGAAAGAAAATTCAAAAGGCTGTAGCTTTTGAACTAGTAGCCCAATCTTGGAACTGTTTGAAATTATGAATTCTACAGGCCACGTTCTATAAGAAAATTTTTTTCGGGTCGATCTGAAACAATTTTTTTTGAGGTCCGAAAAAATGGCAGTGTACAAACCTTCCTTTTCTACCAAAAATCGACTGCACCCAAATTTCTCGGGAAAACACTTTTTCTTATTAATTTTGGAGCGTAGAATCCAAAACAATTCGTACTTTTTCGATCACACTTCTCAATCAAAAGTTATAGACTACAAAAGAAACCAATTTCGAAAGAAAATTCAAAGGGCTGTAACTATTGAACTAGTAGCCCAATCTTGGAACTGTTTAAATTAAGGATTCTACAGGCCACATTCTATAAGAAAATTTTGTTTCTGAGACAATTTTTTTGAGGCCCGAAAAAAAGGCAGTGTGCAACCTTCCTTTTTTACCAAAAATCGACTGCACCAAAATTTCTCGGGAAAACACTTTTTCTTATTAATTTTGGTGCGTAGAATCCAAAACAATTCGTACTTTTTCGATCAGACTTCTCAATCAAAAGTTATAGACTAGAAACCAATTTCGAAAGAAAATTCAAAGGGCTGTAACTATTGAACTAGTAGCCCAATCTTGGAACTGTTTGAAATTATGGATTCTACAGGCCACATTTTCTAAGAAAATTTTTTTTCCGGGTCGATCTGAGACAATTTTTATTTCGGGGCTCAAAAAAGGCAGTGTAAAACCTTTCTTTTTTTTACCAAAATCGACTGCACCAAAATTTCTCGGGAAAACACTTTTTCTTATTAATTTTGGTGCGTAGAATCCAAAACAATTCGTACTTTTTCGATCAGACTTCTCAATCAAAAGTTACAGACTAGAAACCAGGGTTTAAACACTCATAATTTACTTAAACCACCTAAGATACCTACCCATATTTCATCCTAATGTCAGTAGGCAGTGGTCGCTTAACCAAAAAGAATTCTTTACCATCGAGTAAGTTGTTAAACGGGCATTCATTCCTAGGCTATACTATCCAAAATGATAGTAAAGACACCCAGTTTACTTCCACTAATGATACACACAGCTCTGTCGTAAGTGTCTAATGTTGGTAGAATGAAGTAGAATTGTGTGTTTGAATTGGTAAGATGGCGGTGGAATTTTCCTTGTGCAATTTTGAGAAAATCAAAAATTCTACGGTTTCCACCAAGGAATATCGATGTAGAAAGCAAGAATCAGGTCGGAAATAATGAAAAAAAGGGTAAGCCAGAAGAGAAGAAGCCTAAAAAATGGTATAAAGAAGTGCGTGGACCGAAAAGAATTAAGAAAACCTCTGCACGGCCTCGGGCGGCTTAAGAATTATTGTAATAATAATAAATCTATAACACTTGGATGGCCTCTAGTGGCCAAAATTAAGCACTAAGATAAACTTACTTAACATATCTTTAAACTAGTGGATTACAAAGGAAATACCTAGATGGCGTACGAATTTAAATAAAACGTAACATTTTTTTTAATTCTTAAAGAAAGCGCTCTCAATCAACTTTAATTGAATTTCTTTTTATTCTCATGAGCAAAGCTATGGCGGTAACAAATCTTTAGCGCCTTTTTTACGGTTGTATCCTCTTGAGCCATAAAGTTTAGAGTAAAATTTACATCAGCAAAGGCAAAATTGTCAATTTCGGAAATTTTTCAAAATTGTTATTTTCGCTATATAAGAACGGAGAAGGTGAATGTTCGGAATTTTTCCGAGTCGATATCTCAACAAACAAGTTGCTTAAATGTCGGATTTTTGACCCTTTTATGGCTCATAGGTGTTCAAAAGGTTCCCAGAGGCCCCAACAGACATTTTTAGGGTCTAAAGAAAACAGACATAACTCCCTCCTCATTTTTTGAGATATACACTTGCGGTTTTTTTGGAATTCGACAGAGGAAGTATGAGTGGAGTGTAAATCTGGAGGTTACGGTTTCTGAGAAACGTAACCTCAAATTTTGAGTATGGTTGTTCCGGAAATCATGATAAATCAGCCACAGATTCCGTAGGGCCCTTAGGACTCAAAAAATCAAAAAATAAACATGACTTCCGAACTTCTTTATTTTTTAAGGTATTGGCTTGCAGTTTTGAGGTCAATAGATGAGCGTGCAGTGTAAATCAGCCACCTGGAAGTTACGGTTCCTGAGAAAAGTAACCTCAAATTTTGGATAGGGCTGTTCCGATTTACATTTTGACACTACACGCTCTAATCCTTCCACTGTTCAAATCGATATTTCAATAAAGAATGGAGTTAGGAATTTTTTATACTGGTTACGTGAGACTTTTAATCATTTTTATCCTTTTAATTCATTAAAATTGGCTCGCATCTGCAGACCACCTTATTTCGTTGTAATGATTTTACCTACCCAATTTAATAGTTTGGTTAATTTAGGAAATTTTCGCAGAATCGTACAAAAATTGGATCTGGTAGTAAATCTGTTGAAATTGGGCAAAGATTGTCCTCTTGCCCTTTCTTGGGGCCCTTAGAGCCCAAAAAGCTTCCTCATTTCTTGAGATATCGACTTGCGGCGGTGTTATGAGTTTAACAGAGCTTGCAGTGTAAAAAATTTCAGCTAGGTACCTGCGACCTAACGGTACCCGAAAAAAATCTGCTTGCAAAAAATAGAGAACGAAACTGTGAAACGTGCATTATTTGGAAACCTCACAGTTCAATACACAAAAAAAGTTTGGAGAGAGTCCAGAAAGTGGAGAGTACGCATATTTTATTCCATATTCCAAACTTCTGGGGTCATTTCATATGGAAAGTGTGGAAAAGAGACATAAAATAGCACACCTCGTTTATCTATACAAATTACTTCACGGAACGATAAGCAACCCATCCAACTGGGCACAAATTCGTTTCTATTTTCCACTTTTCTTTCACTGTGGATGTTTTTATCTGTTGTCCGGCAATTAATAAATTACATTTAGTCCAATTAGCACCAACTTTGTACAAAATCATTTCTGCAGACACTTTTCAGCATCGAAATTTTTCTTTTGGGCAGTAAATTCGCACCAACCTTTAAAAAATCAAAAATGTTTGTTACCATGTTTTTGAGGATTTTGACCAAAAATGACTTGCCTGGAAAATCTTTGGGAAAAGTAAAATATTCGCAGGAAAGATAGAAGGTTGTCTAATTCTAAAGGGGGTCCATTTATTTATTGAAATTTGTATATTTTAAGTATGTTTATATCAAATCATATTATTTATTAATTGATTATATTGATTTATTGATATTAGTAAAAAAAATTGGAAGGTAATCGGTAAATTACAAGAGATTGTTTCCTTCCTTAGCGGTTTATCAGTTATAAGTACAGTACCAAAATTGAGGTGTTGTTTTTTCGGGACCGTTAATTTCGCGGGCCTTGTTTGTTAACCAGTTTTTTGGTTATTTTTTCTGCACGCACTAGGCGGGCTCGAATAAGCAATCGTGTGTGGGATTGGCTGCCGCAGCCAGGCTACCTAGTGCGTTGCTGGCCTTAGTAAATTTTTCTTTGAGGCTTTGGGAGCTTTGAAGCTTAATTTATGAAAGGGCTTAAATACATTTATTGAAGTAGTACAGCAGACTTCAAATTTATTGTGTTTCTGGATAGAAGTCAAGAGTGACAGTCACTTTAAAAAGTTGGAATAAATTACATGTGCTTTTCTTTTGTATTACATAGCTGGCACCACAATTTCTGTGAGGAATTTTACTGTTCCGTCCAAGTTCACAACATTTCATTACTTAGTCTAACTGAAAATAATAAAAATGACCACATTTAGAACAGTAAAAATAGAAAAGGAAACACGCTTTATCATCTACTTTCAGAACTTGACCAGAAAGATATATTAATTTGAGCCTCCTGAGCCCAATTATCAATCTTTCCTCAAGAATTTAACCGAATCGATCAGCATATGGCACAAAGAGCAACAAAGTCGGCGCGGTTGGTCTCCAATTTTGGGCGGTTGATTAAGAATTTTGGTATTCCAAGGTCGACCTAAAGATTTCTTCGTAAAACTTTTTGATAATTATGTGTAATTTCGATTAATAAGTAAGGGTAGGACAAGATCGGGCGGCGCCCGTAGCCGTCCAAGCGAACGAAAACAGGTAAAATTTAAGGTAAAACGCCCGTATAAATTATCTGGTCAAGCGTGGTACTTGTAATTACTAATTCCCACACTACACACACTACTCTAATCATGCTTAATAATTATGGGCTTTTTCTTCAGTTTGGTTTTTCGGCGGTGTATACTTTTCTCATCATTTCTCACGACTACCTTTTTGTTTGTTTTCGCACACGATACAGATTTGTCTGTACGGACAAATTATATTAATAAGCGTAATTGATTGGTTGCACTGCGAGAAAAGTTACAGTTAGTTTCGTCTTTTTTTTGGTAAAGCAGGTGCGGACATTCGGCGACCAACAACTCTCGTCGCGCTAATTAAGTTGACACAGGAATCCTTCGCCGCGAAATTAGCCTATTATAACGAGCAGATCCTTTGTTCTACAAAATGGTAACATTAAATATTCCGTTTTTAGTCGGGAATAACGATCTATATAATTGATATCTTCGGGCAATATAATCAAAAGTAATCTAGTGGTAAAATATTCAGTTCGTACTAATAACAGCGAATCGATCTCCATAAGAACAATATGGAATGATCTGGTTAATAAAATTTAAAATTATACCCGCCAGGATTGAAATTAGTTTTATGGATTTTTTGTGGGGATCACTAATAATTGGTTTTCTTTAATATTTATGCGAAACCAATCGATCACGGGCCCTAAATGTAGATAAATACACATCAAAAACTAACACACGCTGTAATTATTTTAAATGGCGTTAATATCAGATTGTTCGAGGGCGCAATTACCTAATTAAATCAGAATTGTGCGTAAACCACCTTTTTTCCGGGCGCGCCCTGTCTATAATTAATCCGAAACGTAACGTGAAGGAAATAAAGTCCCAAGAAAAGTCATATAACAAAGAATACCTGTTATATATCTCCCTCGCGTTATGATGTAATATGTGTAAGCTAGGGGTCGGCGCTAACTTCATTTCAAACCCATATGCGAACCCATGCATAACTTATGCTCTATCTACAATGTTCTACGTATATTTCGAGCTGTCGGGTCCTTCACAATGTTCAACGCCGCCACCGATGTTTAACGTACACGAACAGTTTGGTCCGTTGGAAAACTGTTAGTATTACCCCACTTCAAACTTTAATTTTCTTTTTCGTGGAAATAAGAAAATATGCAATATGAATTTTCTAGCGAGTTTTTCTTTTATTACGTCAGAGATAGGTGAAATAAAGTTATTTGGGTTCAATAAACATTGGAAGAACCTGGGGCTATCCTAGTTGTTATTTTAGGTCTAGTTCCTCCCCTTTCGGTATTTTCGCTCCCTTCGCCTTGACCGCAACTTGAACGCTTTACTACCCCATTCAACTTACTGACCATTCATGATAGCCTCTCCGCTGTCTATTGTAAAGGTTACAACTGTCTACGTACGTGATTCACCTACTTTCCATCGGCGACATCATGTTTGTAACGCCTCGAAACGAAATACAATATCGATTTATTTCAAAAAATACGAAACGTAGAATGTAATTAAAGGTAAATCGTTAAATGTAATTGGTAAATAGTTTCGTTTTAAGTTTCAAAGCAGCGCAGTGTCGGGCGTAAATTTCAGGTGAATTTAGTGTGAAATTGAAAAGAGAGCGAAAGAATTTTCGGCGAAATATTCTTATTCGCCACACGTTAATGGAGAATCTAATTTGCTTGCGGAATATTAATTCGTTGTTTTTGTTGCTATAGATGATATAGTTAGAATTTTAATTTGCAGGAAATTATCCATGGTCAACATTAGAGTGGTTTTCTATTACGGTATTCCACCCCTTTTTCAAACTTGGAACTTTCGTTTTCTCAGTCAAAATTACACATGCAGGTATTGAAGACATTCCAAGACTATTAAACAACAACCGAAAACCAGTTCGTTTTTGCCTAATCTCCTTTTAAAATTTAAATATTAGCACAGATTCCCATTCATTTAGTTCCGTGCTCCGTGGGATTTATTATTGCTTCAGGAACACAATTTATAATTGTGGATTATCCTTAATCATTTGGTTAAGTAATTGAGCCTAAATGCATAAATAAAATGAAACGTACGGGGATTTTTTATTAATTATGCGGAAACTGATATGTTGGGGAGAGGGGTTGTATTTTAAACAAAATTGAATGTTTTTTCCGAGGTGTATAAGTGAAAGGAAATGAGCATTAAAACCATAGGGATTTTTTTAGTGTTTCGTACAGTATTTTAGCGCCTTTTAATTACAAAAATTTCCACTGTCCGTCTGCTTGTCCAGTGCTCACGCTTTATGTCCATGAAGTAACCTCTCGCCTCTCCATTCACATAAATGTCTGATCAAATTGAGCTAATGATTATTCCAAACGCGGCATCCATGGGGTCTTACATTAAATTTACTGCATATTCTGCTTCCCCGCCCCATGGAAATATGTAGTTGGATGCTTCCGATTCCACCTTTCCGATTTCGCTTCAGCTTTAACAATTTGTATAATCTGTATATCCTTTCAGATTGTTCAAATTTGGGCATTTGGGTGCGTTGTAAAAAAAATTTCAGTGACTATAATACGAAGGGGAGGGCCATTCCATCCAAGCCCCCTTTTAATCTTCTATAGGACCAACGTCTCCGATAAACAACTTTTCCCCTTTTTTTCAAATTTCCTTCGAATATTTAGACTTTTGATTTTCCGCATTACTGTGACTATTCAGTTTTCTTGAGGGACCTTTCGCATGCTATTGATTCTTCAGTTTATTTAGGCATTTCCGTTTCTGTAGGTTCTGTGGGTTTTTTCGTTTCTTCATTTGTTTAGAATTCATGTTCAGGATTTCAGGTTATTAATATTTTTACGATCCAATTTCTCATTTTATTCGAACGGTTTCAGTTTTTCATCTTCTACAAACCTGTTTGTAGCTTTAGGGTTGTATATCCCAAGGCTCTCCCAAACAAATTTTACACGAGACAAAATTCGGTCGAGGATTATCGTATATTCTGAATCCCTATTTCGCCGTGCTGTGGTTGAATCTCAGACAGCGTATCTGGGTCTTAGTAGTCCCATGGCATCCAGAAAGGGAATGAGTGTCTTGAGGTTGAGAGATAACAGCTTGGCCGCCAGTACTGCTCCACCGAGCTCCACTTTCGGTAGTGTTTTCTGCAACTTCATCGGTGCCGTGGAGGTTCTTATTGGCCACATAAATCTTCTTGTAGTTTTGAACCAGTTAGCAGCATCTCGTTCTGGTCTTTTCCTGAACGAAAAGTGGAGGAGGCGTCAAACACCACTCGTAATGGAGCTTTGCTCTTTTAACACCTCATGATGGAGGCTGCAGGTGCCTCCCCTGCATTTTCCCTCCCCTCATGTCGTCATATTCTCGCGTGGAAACCTTGAACCGATATTCCGTCTGTGGATGGCGAACGGCAGGTCATCCTTCTGCGATAGGGCTGCCTCTTGGGTTTCGACATCTCCAATTTTGTCAACGCCACCTCGTCCGTTATGGACACGGGGCTTTGCATGGGCTCTTCATCAGTTTCATAAGACGATTAAATCTCACTTTCTGTCTACTACAGTCTGAGTGCGTGTGACCTAGGCTGGGTAGGTAACTCATGGAATCCTCGCCCTCCATGTATCGTGGCGAATGGGCGTGCATTTGTTCCCATCGCTCTCCCATTGGACATTAAAATCGTTGCTCCTTTTGGGATATTGTTTGGTTTAGACTTCTTGGCGTAGTCCTGGCTCTTGTTTCCAGATCATTTAAAAGCTCGAAGAATCAAATGTAACACTTCACTGGGACCGGTACCCTTGCGGTAACGCAGCACCCATTTGTTGAACAGCTCGAAGGACCAAATGTAGGGACCGATATCCTTGTGGTAACGCGGCACCAATTCGTGGATGGTTTGAAGGAATAAATGTAGCACGGCACCAGTTCATTTAAAAGCTCAAATGTAGCACTTCACTGGAAGCGGTACCCTTGTGCTAACGGGGCACCCATTTGTTAAGCAGCTCGAAGGACGAAATGTAATGCTTACTGAGACCGAAACCCTTGTGGTAACGCGGAACCAATTCGTTGAAGGTTTGAAGAAATAAACGTAGCACTTACTGGGACAGGAACACATTACGTAGCGCGGCACCAATTCATTTAAAGGCTTAAAGGATCAAATGTAGCGTTAGGGTTGCTTACCCAAGCAAATCTTACACGCGATAAAATTCGGTCGGGGATGATCGTATATCCCGAAACCAGTTACGTTAGCGAGTCTTCAAATTTCCCGACCCTTTCAAATTATTCCTATTAACCAGAGTTTTCGGACCTTTCGAATTATTCCAATTTTTTGATTCTTTGGGTTTTTAAGGTAGGTAATGCAGATTTTATAGATTTTTCAGGTTCAAGTTATTTGTAATTTTCATCTACTTTCAAGTCTTGAAATACATCACATCCTTCAGAATCTCGCGATTCTGCAGGTTCTTTAAGACCTTTAGACCCTTTAAATGCTTTGTTTCCTAAATTATTCTGCCCCACACGGATTTTTCTGAGACTTCAGTGTTTTTAAGTGTGTAAGTTCCTAGGACTTTTCGATTCTTTAGTTGTTCAGCTTCTTCAAAGTGATGTTATTCGGATTTCGTCAGATCTTACGAACTTTTTGGGTTCTTTGCTTGGTTTTCTTTTAGTCTCTTTTTGATTCTTCCATTAGATTGTGTCATTTTTGCACATCAATGCATTTCCGAGGGTGTCTGTGGAGCTCCGAAGGTAACCATACGGATTTCTCGCGAAACGAATGTTTGTTTGGTGGGGCAAAATTGATTGGTTCGTTTCCTTTCCGAGTTTCATTACTTCCCGGTGTTACATTTGCATGTAACATATTCCGTTTTAGCAGCATCATAGAATGAAGACACTGCAATCCCCCAAAAACGGTTAATCTTGATGCATGACTTGTCGGAGATATCAATATTGATACCACTATTACATCTAGGGCATTTTCTGATTTTAATAACTTTAACTTTAGCGTATAATGCGGAAAATTCGATATTTTAATTTATTTTTTAATTTTTAATTTAATTTTAATTTAATGATGTAATACGGGAATAACCCCAAAAGCACTAACATATTTCGGTGTACAATTTCAAAGTACTACAAAAAATAAAAATAACTGCATTTTAAACTATTAAATTAAGATTAGGTACCAGTAGAGCTAATAAATGGTAGTTTATATATAGGTATATTAACCCAAAATGCCAAAAACTATAACAAAAATAATAATTTTAAAATTATAAAAAACAATAATTCAATAACTCAAATAAATGTACAGATCCTCTACGAAAAATACAAATACACAATTACAATTTTTAATCCCTTAGCAAGGACAAAGAAAAATAAAATAAAATAAACCTTAGGGAATTACTTAGATTAGGTAAAAGTTTACATCCTTTTCTGTTAAATAGTTCTGTGCCTCTTTTTGAACTTTATTAGTGAGAATCGAAAAAAATCCAAATTTGGAACGGAATTCCCCGAACGCATAAGCCGTTCAATTGGTCCATTGTATAAATAATTGAAATTGAAATTACCTATGCACCACATAGTCTAGGGCGAGGTCTAGGGCGTCATTTTCTTCCCACGTTATTGCAAAAGGAAATCGGTACATTTATCCATTTGCCATGATAAGATCCGATGGCCGTGGATATTTAAATTAAATACCGTAGATAAGTAAACGGACTTCTAAAATATTTACCGTTGTTTATCAGCTTTGGACAAATAATGCAGTTTCCGTTTCGGTAACCGTCTTTTTTTCCCCCCGCGGGAAGTAAGGCAAGGTTGTTTCGACAAATTTAGAAACTTAATTGGCTCGCACTAGAATACAATGTGACTGAAAGGCAAAAGGTTGTGGGGTACATGGAAAGGTAATTAAATTGAACGATTTGGTGTGTTGGGTAATTTTAATTATTTTACATTAATTTAGCGAATTTGTTGGTCACGATTAAAGAGGATTATGATTGGATAACAATGTTGAAATGGCCGGCGTATAAGGAGCACACCTTAATCTATAACAAAGGTATTTATTCATGAGAGGCACGGCATAAGACTTTAATTTGGAATGCTATCACTGTATCAACTTTTTAAATAAATACGCTATTGTTAAACTTTGCAGCTGTGTGTGCCTTAAAACGTCATTTGCTTTTATTTCCTGGCCTATACCCATTAAGCTACACGCAGTCGCCATAAATTAAGGAACATTTTGAAAATTCTGAAATTTTGGAATTCTTCACTCTTCAGTATGGATCAACATCCTGCAACAATACAGAGGGCCCTTAAGACACTTTTGTTGTTGATTAAATGTCTTTTTTCCTAAATCAAAAATGATGTTTTTTAACGATTATTTCTTGTTGTTGCAGGGCGTCCAGTGGGCGAGCATGTGATGCGCCGCGATGCCCACTTTGTCCGCGGCGCCTGAGCTCTGTTCCGGCGGCCGCATAGAGCGGCACAAACTCGAATCGACCATTATGAGCCCAGAGCAAGAAGCAAGTCCGCCTCCTGCTGCACCAGGAGCGTCTCCCCCTCCGCCGCCGTCCACAAATCTACCATCACCAAGCATATCGCAACAAGATACATCGGATGTGGAGCAATTCTCCGGCAAGATCGTGTACAACCCCGACGGTTCCGCTTACATCATCGAAGATTCGGAGAGCGAAAATGAAAGCACCGCGATTCCTAATATTCCAGAGATCGTTCCACCTCTCCAGGCTGTTTACGTGTCGCGATTACTTCGTCAGGCGACAAGGCAGGCGGAACCGCCGGCGGTGCACAGTTATCGTGTCGTAGCGTTAAGGGACGCGAGACCTCCGAGGCCGGCATCGGTACCAATTAAACCAATTTTAATGTGCTTCGTGTGTAAACTCAGTTTTGGTTTTGCGCGATCGTTTGCCAATCACGCTCAAGCAGAACACGGGGTTACGCTACAGGACACTGAACGTGAAGTGCTAGCGGCGGACAGTTCGGCAATTTTGCAATGCGTGGGTGCCGAGAAGATACCGATAGTGTCGCTACTGGAACCTCTCGGTACCACTCAGTCCGCGTCTGAGAATCACATGGGTACGATTTCCATCACGTCGAACCTGCTACGCGGCGAACAACCATCACCTTCCTCCGAGATGCCGCCGACGTCTTCACGAACCACGCCTGGAAAATCACCGTCCCCTCCTTTTGTACATCCTCCTGCCTTTCTGTCGGGCACCACGATCGGTGTCTGTCCCGAGCATATCCAGGGTCGACCTTCGGGGGTGGACTGCACGAGGTGCGAGATGATTTTGGCGTCCGGTAGATTGGGACCTGCAGGTCTGGGCAATGTGCATAGTAGAAATTCTTGTAAAACACTTAAGTGCCCCAAATGTAATTGGCACTACAAATACCAAGAAACGTTAGAAATTCACATGAAAGAGAAGCATCCAGAGACTGAGACCAGTTGTATATATTGCATAGCTGGTCAACCCCACCCTCGCCTGGCGCGGGGTGAAACATACACGTGTGGTTACAAACCTTATCGTTGCGAGGTTTGTAATTACTCAACCACAACCAAAGGTAATCTCAGTATACATATGCAATCGGATAAGCACTTGAACAACATGCAAGAGTTGCAAAACGGAGGAGCGCCCACGACGGATTCCCGACAGTCATCTCCAAAGGCTCCCCCAATCCACCACTCCCCTGTAAGTAGCGGCCATAAACCCAAACCCAGCTTTCGTTGCGACGTTTGCAATTACGAAACAAACGTGGCGAGGAACCTGCGTATCCACATGACATCAGAAAAGCATACGCACAACATGCTGGTGCTACAGCAGAACGTGAAGCACATGCAGACACTATCCGCGCTGCACCACCAGCAACAGTCACAGCAGCACATGGAGAACCTCTACGGCATGTACCCGGGTCTTGGAGACAAACCAGAAGCGGCTTTGGCCGACATGGCCTACAATCAGGCCTTGTTGATACAAATGATGACCGGCGGACAACTGCCAGGGCACGCGGGTCCCGCCGAAATGGCCGTGCACTCCGACATGGGTCTCAATCCGGACACGATGGAGCCGCCGCCCGAACCCGCGGATCCCGATCCGCAGAAAACCTACCACTGTTGCGTTTGCAATCTTTTTAGTACGGACAATCTCGAAGATTTAGGTCGACACTTGGCGCAAGATCGGACGAGGTTGCGAGAGCAGGAAATTTTAGCACTAATCGCGGGCCACTACGTCTGCAAGTTGTGCACGTACAAAACTAACCTAAAAGCTAACTTCCAACTACATTGTAAGACTGATAAACATCTACAGAGACTGCAACACGTGAACCATGTTAAGGAAGGTGGACCTAGAAACGAGTGGAAATTGAAGTACGCGTCAACGCCTGGTGGTGTACAAATACGGTGTAACGCTTGTGATTATTATACAAATTCGGCGCATAAGCTCCAACTTCACGCCGCCGGCGGACGGCACGAGGCGGGCGTTGCGCTTTTAAAGTACCTGGAGGAGCGTTGCTCTTCGTTCAGACATGAACAGCCGCGCGTGTTTCATTGCGTTCTCTGTGGTTTCTCATCAACGAATCGTTTACCTTTGTTACAACACATCAAATCCCTAAAACATCTCCATTTAGAACAGTTACATCAGCTGCAAAGGCGAGCCGAGGGGAAGGAGACGACGGCCGACATCGGGGAGGTTTTCCAAGTAGTCCCAGGACCCTTCGATCAACAGACACCTGGTGAGTCATTTAGGTGTCTCGCTTTTTTTTGGGTGGCGGTTAGTTTCACATAAAAATTTACCTTTACCAACTTAAATTTTGATCTCGACAGAGATTTTGGTTCTCAATTAAAGGATGCGACAGAAAATTTGAACCAAGTAACGCCGCATCTTCTCATTTTCTGGGGGTTTCGAAAAACTTTTTCTCGTTCATGCTCCCGAACTCCCAAACGTTAGATTGGCTCGATTGAGGACGATAAGCGATGTGCTCCTGATCCATAATTTCAAACAGTTCCAAGATTGGGCTACTAGTTCAAAATTTACAGCCCTTTGAATTTTTTTTCGAAATTGGTTTCTAGTCTATAACTTTTGATTGAGAAGTCTGATCGAAAAAGTACGAATTGATTTGGATTCTACGCACCCAAATTAATAAGAAAAAGTGTTTTCCCGAGAAATTTTGGTGTAGTCGATTTTTGGTAAAAACGAAGGTTATAACACTGCCTTTTTTTGAGCCCCGAAGAAAAAATTGTCTCAGATCGACCCGGAAAAAAAATTTTCTTATAGAATGTGGACTGTAGAATCCATAATTTCAAACAGTTCCAAGATTGGGCTACTAGTTCAAAAGTTACAGCCCTTTGAATTTTTTTTCGAAATTGGTTTCTAGTCTATAACTTTTGATCAGGTCCAGTCCACACTGAAGATCTAATGGAGATCTTGCTAGGTCAAATGTTTGGCTACATTTCTCAACAACTCAAGAG
This sequence comes from Photinus pyralis, assembly GCF_008802855.1. Classification (NCBI taxonomy): domain Eukaryota; kingdom Metazoa; phylum Arthropoda; class Insecta; order Coleoptera; family Lampyridae; genus Photinus; species Photinus pyralis. The sequence continues at coordinate 12,761,551 of NW_022170663.1, forward strand.
TAAAGCAACCCTTTTACTTACGTTTCACCTCATCAACGATAATTAAAAAATGTGATAATTTTAAATGGCGGAATGGAATTAAAATTATCATCAAGATAAAAATAATTATTTTTTGATTATCAACAAGATAAAAAATGATTTGAAATTATCATTAAGATAATTTTAATTATTTAATTTTGTAAAATAGTTGTAAGATTTAAACAGGAACAAATTTTTATTTTAAACCTTTAAATATCTGAAACACAGAAACTTTCACCTCCTTCTAAATTGTGAGCTCATGATGCGAATTTTTTGTCATAAAAGGCACTAAAAACGCAGAAGTATCAGTATCTATTCTCTGACACTTGTTTTAAGTCAATGAAAAGTGATCCTGATTCAAAATTTTTTTAAAAAACTTATCAGGGCAATACAATCGTGAGTAACTGAAATTTTCTATTTATGATGATTTATTATGGACCTTCAAAGGTTCCCAAGAGTTTTTCAGAGCTCATAAGAATTGTGCCTACTGTCTCAAAGGGTATGTTCTGCTGATACAAACTTTTCTTTGCAAAATTATTGCATCAGAAATGACAGAGTCTGTTACCCAACATAGCTTCGTACATTATGCTCTCCTAATACAAGGATCTTTTATCTGAGGATCACAGGAGCCAAGGACATCTGTCCACGTACATAGTGTCCTGAAATAAAAATTCATCATCACGCCTTTTTGCATGTTGTGTCTCTTTAGTACACTTTTATTCTGAAAAATTGTTGTATCAGGAGCACAGAAACACAAGAAGGTCTCTAAATCTATTAACTGACTCAATATTGCGAATATTGACGCAAAAAGTGGTTGTATCAGGAGCATAATAAGGTCGGTAGACACATTATAATCGATTATAGTTATGATTATGGATCAAAGCAGGTGTAAAACTTACTTGCAGTTGATCTTTAAGTTCTACCGCGACATTTTCTTATAGGTTGTCGTCCGGACTTTTCCTGAAACGTTGTCAGGATCACAGGAACCCGAGCAGGATTCTCTGATGCAGGCGTTTCCTTTAAGATTTGTTGCATTAGGATGAAAGTGGCAGTAGTTGGCGTAATAGAGAGAGATGAATGTTATCTTGTGTGTTTCTGAGACCCTGGTTCCAAATAAAGTTTATGTCAAGATCAATTCAAAGGATTGCCAGTAAGTTTCTGTAAACCTGATACAACTATTAGGTATCAGAGGACCAAAATACGAGACAAACTGTGAGCAAATGAATTTTACATCTTTTTGTGTTTCTGTAATCCTGAAAAACGGGTTTCAAAAGAAAAGTTTGCGTCAGGAAGGCATAATGTATCAAAGGATTGCCAGTAAATTTAACCTTTTCTTGAGTTTCTGTAAACCTGATACAATTATTAGGTATCAGAGGGGCATAATACGAGAAAAACTGTCAGAAAATTAATTTTACCTCTTCTTGTGTTTCTGTGATCCTGAAAAACAGGTTTCAAAAGAAAAGTTTGTGTCAGGAGGGCATAATTTATTAAGGGATTGCGAGTAAATTTTACCCTTTCTTGAGTTTCTGTAAACCTGAAACAACTATTAGGTATCAGAGGGGCATAATACGAGAAAAACTCTCAGCAAATGAATGTTCACTCTTCTTGAAAATTAATTTTACCTCTTCTTGTGTTTCTGTGATCCTAAAAACCAGATTTCAAAATTAAAGTTTGTGTCCGGAGGGCATAATATATCAAAGGATTGCCTTTTTTTACCTTTTCTTGAGTTTCTGGAAACCTGATACAATGGTTAGGTATCAGAGGAGCATAATACGAGAAAAAACTGTCACTAAAGGAACTATACGTTTTCGTGTGTTCCTGCGATCCTGTGTGATCCTGAAAAACAGGTTTCAAAAGAAAAGTTTGTGTCACGTATTAAGGATTGCCAGTACATTTTACCCTTTCTTCAGTTTTTGTAAACCTGATACAACGATTAGGTAC
>NW_022170663.1:12763609-12848344 GCF_008802855.1 Photinus pyralis
GTCGGAAGGAGGTACCGTCAAAGGGAATGTGGTAGCCCCCGACACGATCTTCCTGATGGTGGAGTCAAATTTTCAAACGCGAATTGCGGGTGAACGGGACGTCGGAAGGGGGTACCGTCAAAGGAAATGTGGTAGCCCCCGACACGATCTTCCCGATGGTGGAGTCAAATCTTCAAACGCGAATTGCGGGTGAACGGGACGTCGGAAGTGGGTACCGTAAAAGGGAATGTGGTAGCCCGCGACACGATCTCACTTATGGTGGAGTCAAATCTTCAAACGCGATTTGCTGGTGAACGGGACGTCGGAAGGAGGTACCGTCAAAGGAAATGTGGTAGCCCCCGACACGATCTTCCTGATGGTGGAGTCAAATCTTCAAACGCGAATTGCGGGTGAACGGGACGTCGGAAGTGGGTACCGTTAAAGGGAATGTGGTAGCCCGCGACACGATCTTCCTGATGGTGGAGTCAAATCTGGAGTCAAATCTTTAAAAGCGAATTGCGGGTGCACGAGGAAAGTGGGAAGCGGTTAGTGAATGTAGTAGCCTTCGACAAGATCTGTTATTGATGGTTGAGTCGAAAGTGGCTAATAGAATACTGATCTGCCACACAAAAATGCGCTGAAGTCCTTTCGATCTCACACGAGGACTTTGATAATTTTTTTTACTATGGATTGAGCGGGCCGCGCAGCTTGAAGAGTTCTATGCGTTTAATTCAAATTGAAAAGTGGAAATTTCTACTTTTTTATGTAAAATTAAATTGCATTGACCAACGGACCAATAAATTCTAATTAACAGAAGGTAATTGTAACTAAAAACAAATTATCTGTGTGTATAACCGCCCTAGCATCAAGTTACCGTTTATTAACGATCGAATCGTGAATATTGAAAAAAAAGGTGCCATCAATATAAATAAAAGTGTAGAAACGCCATTTAAATTCCGAGTTTGGAATGTTTATTAATTAATACAATCCTGTCATTTTTAAATTCAAAAGGTGTTAATTGAAGATTTCTCTTGGTAAAACCAACTACGCCGTGGGCGATAATGGAAAAATGCGTTAGTTAATCTTCTTAAAATGTCCGTCTATTGATTATATAAACGGTAAGGTGGGTGTAATTAAATTGATTTCGATTATGTAACGGCGAAGAACAATAAAAATCATGCGCCCATTCCTCATCGGCGACTAAAACAAATGTTTGCAAGAGAATCCCGATGCAAAACGGTTCTGGTGTGAAGTGCAGACAGTGCAAGTACCAGCGGCTTGGTCAGTTTCAAACAAATGGCACGTCAGACACCCTCATCGAGCCGCAACCAGTTCTTCTAGATTCCGATAGGATAATTATAAAATTTGGTATCGCTGTTTTCGAACTTGCGACTTAAAATTTATCTTTGAAACACGTGTACGCGCTAAAATTAATTTTCGCCAAATTTCAACCCATTTGTTTTCAATTTGAATGATAAATCACCGCCTCGCTACCTTTCCGACGTAGATTTGCATTTTGGTTCTACGAGCAGAAGACAGCAGCCTTGATTGTTAATGTATTTCAATGTTCTGTCATCTTAACATCATAAATTATGCCAATCGGAAACATAGTTTTAATTATGCTCTTAGCCTTACCGTTATAGATACTATACACGTATTTATTATCTGTGGCCGTAGGTGTTGGGAGAAGCATCCCGGAAGTAGGTACCAAATCTCCAGTTCTCATAGCCCTGGGCAAGTTGCATTGAATTTCGAAGGTCCTTAATGATGTGACACAATAGGTTTCTCGCCCAACGCGAAAATAAACATCCAGAGGAAGGACGCTCTGTGGTAATAGCAAATTTGACCAGCTGCACTGTTCAAAAACAAGCAATTGAGTTTCGCATTATACCATTAAACTAAAATGTTTGTAACTTTTTGGCTTTTTTCCTTCCTTTTCGATTGCCTAATTTGTAAATTGAGAAAACGAAGCAGCTTTAAAAAAGACATTTACCTTACTCGCTTCCTATTAGTGCAACTATGTTCTTTAAAACACGTATTCTGACCTATTGATATTCCTCATGGTTCAGCTATCAATCAATGATAATGACAAGTACAACGAATCCGTTTGTTGCATACACTTAGTGTTGGTTATCTGCATTTTACAATGACACGGAACCGTTTTTTATTCCTGTTGATAGTTTTGTCCGTCCGTCTGTTCCTTGCCTAACACCTTCGCAAATCGATTCCTACGCGTTCAAGGATCAGTGCTATTGAATATGAGCCGGATAGCCGCCTTTCTCACTGCTGCCACTGATATAAGTGGACCACCATGATCTCTTTCTCGTTCAAAATAACGAATAAGATTAGAAATAAGTTGTTTACTTTTTCTTGGCAAACCTGATGGCATTTTGGGTTATAGAACTTTTGGAATATCGCAGTGAGACTTACGGAAGCTATGCTTCTATAAGTGTTCTTTATGAAACTAACGGATATTTTATGGGCTAATGTAGGAAAACGCGATAAAATAATGAAAACGGTAGATAACAGTTGTCAAATTTGACGTGTCTCACTGAGAACGTAATCTACCACAATTTCGGTTGACGGGCAACCTGGAAGCAAAAAAAAAACCCTTTTCACTAAAGGTTTTTGGCACAGCTCTGCTCCAAGAACTCATATTTTCTAAAATACATTGATCAGTCTATCATAAACAATATTTATTATGGTTTTAAGTGATTTTTTAGCAGTTAAGGGTGAATTTTGGTAAAGCCGGTATTCTTTGAGGGTCAAATTTTACCCGAGGCACGTTTCCTAAGCAATGAATATTTCGGAGAGGGTAAATTTATAAATAGGTGCACGAGTACTCCGGGATTGAATGAATTAGATTTCTCTAACGTGAATTTTCCTTGGAAGGCAAATTTCCCGGAAGGGAAAAATATTAATTGAGGGCGTGATCTGTTGAAGGATGACAAAAGTTGACAATTTTATGGGGAGTGGGAGTTACGTTTCCTGAGAAAAGTTACCTCAATTTTGGGGTAGGGTTGTCCCCGAACTGGAAGTGTCAGGTAGCTCAAAATTTTTTACATTACACCCCCTCATCCTTCTTGTGGCTAACAAGCAAACTGAAAGTCGATATCTCAACAAATAAGGGAGTTGCGAATTTTTTATTGGGGTAGTGTCGAGTTGGTGATTTTTCGGCCTCTAAGGCGACTCAAAATCAATTTTACTTTTGGATTTTAGGCACCTGATTTAGTAAAAAATCAGAACCTTGTCAATTTCGAAGCAACTTTGTTGAAAATTTACATTTCCTCCATAGGTTCGATATGATAATGGGCTTCTCGTAAAAAGCGTAAGCTCTGAAATTACAATACATTACAGTATCATACAGTAGGACGGATGCGTAGAATCCAAAAAATGAACATCGTACCCCTTCCGAACGTCCAAACTTCCTCAACTTTTGAGATATCGACTCGCGTTTTCTTGCATTCGGCAGAGGAATGGCGAGATCGTGTAACAATATCAGCACACTGAAACTTACGGTTGCGTTCAACTGGTTTTTCAGAATAATATGCTTGACAACAAAAAAACAGGGACTGTTATCACTTAAAATTGAAAGTCTCTTAATTACCTTACATCTTGATTTTCGATAAATTTTATAGTGTTCCATTGATATTAAAATCTTCCAGAAATTGGTAAAAAATGTATGCTACATATCAAAGATCTGTAAAGATTTTACTTACAGGGTGAAAATAGGTAATTAGGAAATATAGTTTCAGACAGAAAAATTCCGGTGTGAATAATTGCCCCCAAAACTGACGGGTGTTTCGTGCGTTACGTGTGAATAATTGATTGGATTTATCCTCGTCAAAGATTTCTTTGTCCCATATCATTTTCCCAGAGAGCAAATCGGCGCTAGACACAATAAGTACAAATTTTTTGCACAAAAATGTGCGAAGGTGCTTCGTAGAAAATGATATAATTGCCGCGGGCCACACACATGCTGTTACTTTACCTGCAATTTCCGTTGGAGCCTTTTTTCAAAGGTCAAATTTAATTATGTCCATCGATATTGTCAATCTCGGGCCGATCGAGAGGGGGTAAATCGTAAATATTTTCTAATTAAGACTCACCTGTCGGTTTTTACAATAAATTAAGCGATGCAACATAATCCGATGTATAATATTAAATTAATAATAAACCAGTTTTTCTTAAACCAAAAGTTTGGGGTCTCGTATGATGGCAAAATGTAATTAAATTAACTCCCGCGCGCCGAAATAAATTTAAATTTTTTATTTAATTATCGGACCGCGGCCGTTTTTTGTGTTTCCGATGTGTAACAAACACATAAAGTCGATTACTATCGGGGAACAAGAAATTTATTGTGCTTGTTGAATTGTACAATCCCATAGAGTATGTTGATTACAAATTAAGTCACTAATTTTCCATTTCGAATGTGTTTTAAATCAGATTAAAACGTCTAGGTTTCCGTGTTGGATGTGGATTTTTAAGACAGATTCGTGACTTGATGGCTTTTAACACTTTTGTGCCTTGTCTTATTTACAAGCTGTCTTATTAGAAAGTGATATGTATATGGGAACGGTACTCTCCACTTACACTATTAGCGAAGACATACATTATCTACCACGAAATAATTACGTATGCGCATACCAGGCCCGATTAGTATAAAATAAATTCTCCGTTGACATTTAAGTAACACAAAAAAAATACAGTTATTAACGTTTAATATTGATCCCAATAATAAATCTTGGTACCATATAAAAATTACCGGTTTCTTTTTTTCGATAATATTTATTTAAATGGATTAAGACATGCATGTTATATACCTACACACGCTATGGCTAAAATAAATTTATTGGCCGATAGATTTTTATCATGTTTGGAGGTGTTCGAAATTATGTGTATAACAAATGATACATACATTACCCAAGTTTAATTATGAAGGTTCCTTGTCTACAGGACCGGATCAGTTTCGTTCGACCTAGATTTTATTTATACGCTTAAATTATAAACAAATTTATGTCAAATTACTGTTTGTTTATTTTACGACATATGTTCAACATTAAATAATACCTACTCGAAAACATAATGGTTTTCTTATCGATGTCTTTGTTTTTATTTGATTAGTGGGGAACATTTTTTCGGAAATTGTGTGATCAAAATCTCATTATGCGTAAACGTTTTCACTTAGCGTAACGGTCGGAAGGTTAGTCATGCTGTCAACGTAAAGGGGTTTTCCGATACCGTCTAACCTCGACCTGAGACACAAAAAATATATCACTTTTTCTGCGTACCGAGAACCAATTTCGCAATTATTATTGTTGGGGATAAACGGGAATTAATTTATAATGGGCAATTACTGACTCTTTAAGTTTTTTCATGAACATGAGGTACTTTATCTATAATTTTCACGTTTTTAGTTTAACAAAAATTATTCCATTGCACCAAAGAAAATATTTAAAAAAATTTTGGAGAATAGTCACAATTTAGAATCTTACAAGCACTTCCAGAATCTTCTAGGAATCCTCTCTGAATCTTAGCAATGTTCTCTTAAAAACCAACATTAAATCTGCAGAACCTCTAGATTTCTTAGAATCCTTTTGGGATCTTTGGAATTGTTTCAAATTACAAATTTTCAAAATCATTTAGAATTCTTGGAATGCTCACAGAATTTTCTCACGATCGTAGAATATTAGTAGAATCTGTTAAAAATACTTTTAGAATTTACTACATTCTTTCAACCCTAGTTTAGTCCAATTTAGGGGTATTTGCGCTCAAATTTGTCAAATAGTACTGGTGATATTAAATCTAGACCTTTTAATCGTTAAATACTTAAATTCTGAAAAAATGCCTATGTATTCTGAAATAATTTTTAACCCTATTTGTACCTATCTTCTAGATAAACATATCAGGGGTGGTTAAGTAAAATTGAGGGGTGTTCGGGTTTTTTTAAATATTGTGTTTGCCAAACGGAGGAGTTAGACAATGGCTTGTGGATTTTTTTCATTCCAAATGCGGCAATTTTGTTTATTGACGAACCTATTCAACCATAAATGAGCCTCATTGCTGAACGCAATTTTTTGGTAAAATCGAGGATCAAGAGCAATCTTTGAACTTCTGGTCGCAAAAGGGCGCATTCAGCCTTTTCTGTAACAGACAACAGTACAACAAACAATAAAAGGGGTAGTGAATAGCATGGCACAAAATATTGCGTAAGTAATGCTAACGTCTGACACGGAGGCAATCGGATATTGAACTGTAATTAATACTCCAATAAGAATCAATAATTCGAATGACTTTACATTAGCAAAAGCATAAACGTGACATTAAATTCAGGAAAAGTACTTTACGATACACAAATAACTAAACTTCTATTGATCTAATCAATTCAAAACACAAATTCATAGGAGTAAAACAACTAAAAATGGTAAAAATCAGCCTGGGATCTAGTCTCGCTAACTTGGAAAATTAATTTGCAAAGCAATGGTACTAATATCTAAAATAACACAACTAATCTAAAGAATACAAACTAGCTGAAGTGCATTCTGGAAGTAACAAAAGGTTTCGTCGGCAAAATCGGTTGTCGGACGGTATATTCTTCGAAGTAACTTATATTATAACATTAATAATTACAGTTCAGGATCAAATATAGGAATCTTTAGGTACAAACTTGAAGTCGATAGTAATGTTGATAGAATGAAGTAGATTCACATGGTTAATGTAGGTAGAATTTCATAATCGAAACTTATTCGCCACTGCCAATCTTCCTAAAATGGCGGGGCCAGGGAAAAATGCGATATATATCTAAGTAGATATAACGTAAAAGGTAATCCAAAAGAGAAACTTAAGAAAAATCTATGAGAAAGGTTTTTGAACAGACTTGAAACTTCCTCCAGCAGGGGAGCACCTCCTTCTCCAACCGCGGTTTCATATCCAATATGCATGCGCCCAACTGTGAGCCGTTCTTGCGATACATCTCTTACCCCTTTGCTTTTTAACGTAATTCCGGCTTAAATTTTTCCGAGACTTTCTTCATTATCCAATCAAGTGCCTAATTTCCATAAAATATCCTTTAAATCTTTCCTTATTCTAATTTTGAGAGGCATTGGAACTTTCTTATGGAATTCGTTCAACCTTAGAATCTGTAAAAGTGGCAGCACCCTTACAATTTTCTCTTAGATTCTTTAGAGAACCCTCTTGGGATACCTATAAAATATTTGGAACGTTTAGATTGTTTACAACCTCCAAAACTTTGAGGATCATTCAAATCAATTGAAATGGGAAGCAAATATGTACAATTGAAATTAATTTTTACATTAATTATAGATTTGACCGAAAAAAAGGACCAAGGAGAGCAATACGTTGAAATCATTGGTCTAATTAATTTTTGGCTACTTAAGGGCTGACTGTAATAAAAATTATTGCAACGTATTTAGTCCAAGTGCAGCACAAATTGCTATAGCCGTTGAAATAAATCGACCCGCCATAAACGTAGTGAACAATTAATAGTTTATTAATTGCTGCCGAAATACGTATTAGAAGTTTTTTTAATTTATTATGTTTATGGCACATTATTTTCCTCTGGTGTGTCACATATCGAAAGGCAGGTGTAAAAGACAGGCTTAAGTAACCCCTTCAGGTGTGTCGGACTGTGTAAAAAATATTTGATTTTCAACGACCCATGAAGTTTTTGTAAAAGCGGCGCAAATCTTAAATATTTATAAGCGAGTCGTGGTGGTGTGGTGCATTGAGGCGAGTATCTACTGATTTTCTTTGGGGTGCGATTCATTTCTCATAATTTACATGTCGCCAGGCTGGCACTGGCATTGAGCGGTAGAAGGTTAAATCACCTTCTCGAGTCAAACTGGAAACAATATATGTTATTGAAAACAGAATCCCAGAAAACTCAGTAAAAATTTTCATATTACCAGAAAATCATATGTGCATTAATTTTCTGGGAGAGTTAAGTACCTATATGACTACCTTTCTCGATGAGGTGATCGGGTCTGATTTTTAACATATCTTTTATTTTGAGATTTCTCTTCCTACAGCATATTTTGAATCAAATTTTGGGCATTTATGAGGGAGGAGGCGTACAATCCCTGCAATAAAAATTGCACGTGGATTATTTAGCTCCTCTATCTTTACTGAAAGGTGAGCCAAAGGAAACTAATTATTATTGGAAAAATCCCATTATGCTTATTCTGCCGAACATAACGACCAGCGTTTTGAGTGGCCACTTCTCCTCTTCTGAACAACCCAAAAATTTCAGAAAAACTTCTTCAAAGAACTTGAATGCACATCACACTCCTTTGGTTTGGTGTTGGATAATGTGAAAAGATTTTCATTCGATTTCTTCAGTTTGGGATAACAAATCTACCCTCAATATGTTAGTAGATGCACTAGTAGTTGCTTTGGTTGCTCTGTTTATACTGACCTGCCCCATTTTTATTATCCATCACCTGATACGCGAAAATGACGTTTAGTGCGTAATCATCGGTTACGTTTGCGACGTCCCTAGCACAAATAAAGAAGGGCGTTACATTATAATTGCCCCAACGTCTAGTAACACTTGAGAGTGTATGCATACAACAACAAAAAAAGGGTGACATCCCTCCATACATATTTATTCATAAACTTCAACTTGCGCGCCTTTATTTCTTTTCCATCGGCAATCTTCACGATGGGAAATTTTTGCATACTAATGAATGCTTTTAGACTAATTACGGTCCTGCGGTCCTACTCTCTTTGTGTATAGAGAGAGGGTGGCAAGTTTACTTGTGGTACGTGCGTGTTTTATACGGTTGCGTGCCGCAAAGTAATTACGTCCATAATCATTTCGAATTGTCATTACTTGTATTAAAACGTAGCAATGCAACGGCTAATGTGCATATATACATAGTTCTTTTGTTACGAGCATTTTCTGATTGATTTAACGACAAACGTGGATGTTGCAAGGACAGAACGCAGTAATTAGTAATTTATAACATCATTGAAATGCCTAATTTGCCTCTGTAACTGCGATTATTTGTTTTCATAAATTACTCGTAATTAACGTCATACTGCGTCTTCGCTTTTAATTAGTAATTCCATCGCAATTGTAAATCGATCTATTAATAGTTAAAAACCGCGTATACGATTTTGTATGGTTCGTGATTGAATTAATTACACGTTTACCGTTCGGTTCGTTGTGTGTGTGTGTGTGTTTTTTTTTCTCTTCAGCAGCGTTCGTTTCTGTTATGACAGTTTTGAATGTTAATATGACAAGACAAATTGCTACAGTTTGAACGGAATCATTTCGTGGCATGTGGAGTGGGCACAGAAGCGGAATTCAACAATTTAAGTACACGTTAGCGGTTTATTAATGGAAAAAACACGGCAACGAGTTGCTTCAATTGAATTAACATGTTTAGTCTTGGCTTGTTTTATTGAAATTGTTTTTATTTGCCTGTTGAACTCCGCGCTGGATGGGAAGCGATCGAAAATGGTTTCGTAATCCACATGGAATTGTAACGATTTATAGGACATTGAGCTTTTTTTTGGCCGTTCTGAAAACTGAAACAAAAACACTTTATACTTTAAGAAAAGCATCTGAAGAAATCTCAGAAACTTGAGAAACCGGAGGATTCCAAGAATCTATAAAAAATTGAAAGAACTGAAAGAATCAGAGAAATTGTAAAACCTCTGTATCTTCATCAAATAATTTGTTTCTTTAATGGACTATGTCGCCATAGGCCGCTCCGGTTTGAAGGACCATGGATATTATCGACAATTGCTCTAAATATTATTTAGTGTCAGCAAGGATGCACTGCACCAAGGTTGTAGGCTTATTTGATGCCCCGTGCTCACGTAAATGACTAACGACTAATGTCATTAGTGATTTATTTCTATGCTGCTTACAGTTTATACATATAACTTTTGATTAAGAAGTCTGATTGAAAAAGTACGAATTGATTTGGATTCTACGCACCCAAATTAATAAGAAAAAGTGTTTTCCCGAGAAATTTTGGTGTAGTCGATTTTTGGTAAAAAAGGAAGGTTATACACTGCCTTTTTTTGAGCCCCGAAAAAAAAATTGTCTCAGATCGATCCGGAAAAAAACTTTCTTATAGAATGTGGCCTGTAGAATCCATAATTTCGAACAGTTCCAAGATTGGGCTACTAGTTCAAAAGTTACAGCCCTTTGAATTTTTTTTCGAAATTGGTTTCTAGTCTATAACTTTTGATTGAGAAGTCTGATCGAAAAAGTACGAATTGATTTGGATTTTACGCACCCAAATTAATAAGAAAAAGTGTTTTCCCGAGAAATTTTGGTGTAGTCGATTTTTGGTAAAAAAGGAAGGTTATACACTGCCTTTTTTTGGGCCCCCGAAAAAAAAATTGTCTCAGATCGACCCGGAAAAAAAATTTTCTTATAGAATGTGGCCTGTAGAATCCATAATTTCAAACAGTTCCAAGATTGGGCTACTTGTTCAAAAGTTACAGCCCTTTGAATTTTTTTTCGAAATTGGTTTCTAGTCTATAACTTTTGATTGAGAAGTCTGATCGAAAAAGTACGAATTGATTTGGATTCTACGCACCAAAATTAATAAGAAAAACTGTTTTCCCGAGAAATTTTGGTGTAGTCGATTTTTGGTAAAAAAGGAAGGTTATACACTGCCTTTTTTTGAGCCCCGAAATAAAAATTGTCTCAGATCGGCCCGGAAAAAAAATTTTCTTATAGAATGTGGCCTGTAGAATCCATAATTTCAAACAGTTCCAAGATTGGGCTACTAGTTCAAAAGTTACAGCCCTCTGAATTTTTTTTCGAAATTGGTTTCTAGTCTATAACTTTTGATTGAGAAGTCTAATCGAAAAAGTACGAATTGTTTTGGATTCTACGCACCAAAATTAATAACAAAAAGTGTTTTCCCGAGAAATTTTGGTGTAGTCGATTTTTGGTAAAAAAGGAAGGTTATACACTGCCTTTTTTTGAGCCCCGAAAAAAAAATTTTCTCAGATCGACCCGGAAAAAAAATTTTCTTATAGAACGTGGCCTGTAGAATCCATAATTTCAAACAGTTCCAAGATTGGGCTACTAATTCAAAAGTTACAACTCTTTGAATTTTTTTTCGAAATTGCTTTCTAGTCTATAACTTTTGATTAAGAAGTCTGATCGAAAAAGTACGAATTGATTTGGATTATACGCACCCAAATTAATAAGAAAAAGTGTTTTCCCGAGAAATTTTGGTGTAGTCGATTTTTGGTAAAAAAGGAAGGTTACACTGCCTTTTTTTGAGCTCCGAAAAAAAAATTGTCTCAGATCGACCCGGAAACAAATTTTCTTATAGAACGTGGCCTGTAGAATCCATAATTTCAAACAGTTCCAAGATTGGGCTACTAGTTCAAAAGTTACATCCCTTTAAATTTTTTTTCGAAATTGGTTTCTAGTCTACAAAATATTCACATCCTCCGCACAATATGTGCATTGTTGCACTTGCACATTTCTAAGTAATCTAGTTAAGGTTGTGTAAGTTGGTAGTGGTACATCAGTGTTCTAGTGTCTACTTGCATATAATATTTTCTAATGGCACAAATTTTCTAATTTTCGTCCCTTCTGTTTACTATGGTTAATTGATTTACAGGGAGCCCTCCACATAAAATCATAATCCCTTCCTGCCTTGGGATTTTAGGTTTTAAAAATCTCTCGTATGGTTGAGACTGCAGTGTGTTTCAGCTGTTTAGGTAAATATTTGCAGTTTTCGATACCCTGTGAAATTTTTAATACCACAAACAAAATCAATGTAACGTTTGTTTCAAAAATATAGGGCGACAACGAAAAGTTTGACTTTTTGGGATGTTATCATAATCTTACTACCCATATTTGATAGAAAAAAGGTAAAAACTGCCTATTTTAGATGTCTTTTGTAGAATCCAGAATCAAACAATGTTTGGACCAGCTCTTTTTGAGATTTGACACAAAGCTGGTATTTTTTAAACACAACACCCAGTATATACGTGAATTTTGAAAAATCTGAGATAATATACAGGGTTACTGGTAATTGGATACATTCCTTTGGAGATCTGATAGAACAAGATATAAGGAGTAAATTTAACCCTAATATGTATAATACCAAAATAGGCTTCGAGATGTTTCAATTTTTCGTTTTTCTTAAAAATGTAAGGTTTAATGACTTCAATTTTTTTTGTAACTTTTTTGCTGGAATACTTTTCCAACCATATGGTCTTTCGTTTGAAATAAAATAGGCCCAAAAGCAATTTCAATCGTGTGGAAATTTTAGAAACACTGAAAAAATGATGCTTAAAAATATTTTGGGAAAGTTCGAGGTTATTCTCGGATAAATATCAATGCAGTTTATGTAAAAGCTATCTAGCAAAGTACGAATCTTACAACAAACATTCAAAGGTTCAGAAAAAAGGGCAATAAAATTGCCATAGCCATAGGGAGGCGTTAAGAAAATAGACATTAAGAAAGAGGGTAAAGGAAAAGCGAGGTTTAAAAGAAATCACGAAGGATGTGTGCAAGTAGGATGTCTTAAGAGAGAAGGCGACAGAAAAAAGGGTAGAAAGGAGGAGTACAAGTAAAAGGGTGGTAAAGAAGATAAAGAAAAAGCGCCCAGGAGATTTGAAGGGGGCGTGAGTTAGTAGTCATTTGATTCTGCAACATGAATTATCATTTATCATGAATTCCTATCCATTAATCAAAAACGCAGGCAATACCAACTGAAAAAACAAAAAAAAAGAAATGAAAACCGTATGTAGAAAAAGTGAAAGAGGCTAATTCCAAACCACTTTCATTATCAGAATAATGTAGGTATATTTTGATGCTGAAAACATGTTGGTAAATTAAAAGCACAAATCTGTTTTTCAGCTGGAGAAAACGAAAGCATATCTAACATCTTAAGTAACGGTAAGGATTGTCAAATTGATTTTAAATTAGCATACTGATGGAAGAAAGACGGGTTTTGTACCCGGTTTTTTGCCCTACGTGCCTTACCAGTTGCACACAAGAGTAAAGCGTGAAACTCCATGTTATTTTTTTAACACAGAAATATTAAGATTTAATCTACAAGTATTCACTTATATCGCCATTTGATATTAGTCATTTATATTAAGCTTATGTAAATACAATTTATCTTTGTCTACGTAATTGAATGGAGTGGGGCTCCGGATAATTTAGAATGTTTTCTTTTATCTGATTGCGCACGACATTTGTTCATTTTAAAAGCTCTACAATTATAGCGGCGCATAAATGTAAATATAAAAGGGTTAATGTGTAATTTTCACTGGAAAGCGAACTAATTTTTCATAATTAACCGCGTAAGCGTGTTAGACGCAAGTTGGCGTGAACCAAACCACCACCGATATAGATTTTTAGTGGTAAAGTGGAAACCAAGGGAACGACGGTGGTAAATAAACGGCTTTTAATTGAATTCTTGCAAATAAATTAGTTATTGTGCAAGCGTAAATTGCAATTTGTGGGGATTGTGCGTTCAGCTACCATATTAACCGCGATTTCCTAAGAGTTCTACGCTTGTCAGCCGCACTTGTTATAAACGGCGTAAACAACAAATAGTTAATTACCGTAAATCGGTTGTATAAGTTCTTTACGACTATTCGGATTTAACTTACGACTGTACGCCGTATTACGTCAAGTGCTCGAAGCGTAGGTACTTACTATGCGACAGACGAAACTTGTCTTGTAAATATTTGCCCCACTGAACTTTAAGCCGATAATTTAATTAACACGTTCCCGTGTAATTAACTGTGGAATTTTTCATGTTAATGTTGCCTAAGTAGGTAGTTGCGTGGACGCTTCCATCTCACGCAGAGGACACTTGAAGAAGTAATTTTTAGCCAATACGGAGTACTCATGGCTAAAACTCGAAACATTTCCGTTTCTAATCAAATTTATTTTAATTTGTGAATAGGAATTTTGTAGTCGAAACAACTGGAAGACGCCGCGGGCGCAAACAAAGGTATTTGGGGCGCAAACCAAGCCCAAATTGTCACCAGAAAAAACCGTCAAATTCGAAAACTGGGGGGACAGTATGGAACTTTGTGTTTGGAATAATTGAAAACCGGCGGAATCCAAGCGCAATCTGCCGCTCTATGAACGATTTTTTTTTGGAAAATTAGATGGCAGTTATGAATTTGCTCCCCCCTCCCTCCCACTCCCAAATTTAACTTTATCGTGCACACAAAACGCACTCGTGTGCAAACGGGCAATCCATTTCAAAAATTAAATGCTATGCACGGAATAGAGCTGGAGCACATCCGGAAAAAAGTGATTCGAGTCACGAATCCGAATCCTCAGGGATTTTGTATCATTGAACTTTTCTAGAACTCTCCACACAGTCCGCAAACTAATTTTTCCAAACTGGTTAAAGTAATTTTGGTATACTGAGGTACATTCAATGGTAAAGAAGGGGGTGTTGCGAAATAGGTCATGTACAGAACGGTGCGTCGTAGATATGCCTTCCGACCCCTCGTTGGAAAGGTCTCGATCGACGTAGAATCCTCCATAATTTCAAACAGTTCCAAGATCTGGCTACTAGATCAAAAGTTACAGCCCTTTGAATTTTTTGTCGAAATTGGTTTTTTGCCCATAACTTTTGATTGAGACGTGTAATCGAAAAAGTACGAATCGTTTTGGATACTACGCACCAAAATTAACAAAAAAAAGTTTTTTCCCGAGAAATTTTGGTGCAGTCGATTTTTGGTAAAAAAGGAAGGTTATACACTGCCTTTTTTTGTCCCGAAAAAAAAAATTGTCTCGGATCGACCGGAAAAAATATTTTCTTATAGAATGTGGCCTGTAGAATCCATAATTTCAAACAGTTCCAAGATTGGGCTACTAGTTCAAAAGTTACAGCCCTTTGAATTTTCTTTCGAAATTGGTTTGTAGTCTATAACTTTTGATTGAGAAGTCTGATCGAAAAAGTACGAATTGTTTTGGATTCTACGCACCAAAATTAATAAGAAAAAGTGTTTTCCCGAGAAATTTTGGTGTAGTCGATTTTTGGTAAAAAAGGGAAGGTTATACACTGCCTTTTTTTGAGCCCCGAAAAAAAAATTGTCTCAGATCGACCCGGAAAAAAATTTTCTTATAGAATGTGGCGTGTAGAATCCATAATTTCAAACAGTTCCAAGATTGGGCTACTAGTTCAAAAGTTACAGCCCTTTGAATTTTTCTAGAACTCTCCACACAGTCCGCAAACTAATTTTTCCAATCTGGTTAGAGTAATTTTGGTATACTGAGGTACATTCAATGCTAAAGAAGGGGGTGTTGCGAAATAGGTCATGTACAGAACGGTGCGTCGTAGATATGCCTTCCGACCCCTCGTTGGAAAGGTCTGGACCAGCGCTATCGATGTAGAATTCTCCATGATTTCAAACAGTTCCAAGTTCGGGCTACTAGATCAAAAGTTACAGCCCTTTGAATTTTTTGTCGAAATTGGTTTTTTGCCCATAACTTTTGATTGTGACGTCTAATCGAAAAAGTACGAATCGTTTTGGATTCTACGCACCAAAATTAATAAGAAAAAGTTTTCTCCCGAGAAATTTTGGTGCAGTCGATTTTTGGTAAAAATGGAAGGTAATAACTGCCTTTTTTTTGGCCCGAAAAAAAATTGTCTCGGATCGACCGGAGAAAAATATTTTCTTATAGAATGTGGCCTGTAGAATCCATAATTTCAAACAGTTCCAAGATCGAGCTACTAGATCAAAAGTTACAGCCCTTTTTTTGTCGAAATATGTGAAGTAAATTGGATGCGAAGGGCGTTAGAAGTGCGGACAGTTATAATCCGTTTGTGTGTTGTGATTGATGTCTAATTTAATTATTTCTTTGACGCGTTGAGCTCTTGAGTCTTTTTTAAGGTTCTATATTTCAGCTTTCGGCCACTGCTGGTCTATATCTTGATAATTTAGGCAAAGTACTTAGCAATAAATTACCTAATAACAGACAACCCGCTCTGCTCTTATGGAGCTTTGAATTTATCAACCCCTGTATATTGATTAGTGTTTTACCAGCAATTTCCGATTTCGTAAACTACATTATCTTACCCATCGACGTTGGTAATCCACCCTCTCGTTTATGACATAAAATACATTTTTGACTACTTACTGTACTAGCGAAATGCGTTTCCCGTCTATTTTTCTGGTTATTTGAATTGGTCCTCTTTGTTTAGTTAAAAGTACAAGAAAAACGAAACAGTATCGAATAAAAATGACAATAGAAAATAAGGCAAAGTAACCAAAAGGGTTTTTAAATATGGAAATGGTTTGTGCTCCTTCTTACCCTTAGAAAGGAAGAGGATATTGATGAGTGTTAACTGTGTGTCGAAATTTTCATTTGTAATGCTTGTGGCATATTCGAAAAATTCCAATTCAACTGTGTGACACACTTCCTTCGAAAATTAACTTGTGCTCAGAGAAGGCTAGCTCGTACTTAAAATCTAGAACTGTGGACATATTATTACCCACTGCTTTGTACTCGAACTCGAACGCTTACACTACCATCAGTAGAAAGTTATATATAGAGCAGGAAATTGGAATCATCCGCGTGTCATAATTTACTCATAGAACAGTTAATGGAATACCGAAATGTGAGATCAATTAATATTAAATTGTGTTCGAGCGCTAGCCGCGAGAGACGAGGGGTCAAGGATTTGAAACGATGATAATAATGACGCGGATATTGTTCGACGTAAATATATGCAAAAGTGGTGGCAGCATTGTTTTGGCGAATGTTAAATAACCGGGGGTCCGTCTCGAATTCTCTCGGTCAAGATACGGCTCACGGATTCTTCCACTTCACTCCTCTCTACCTGAACACCTGAACCACTCTTAGGACCGATATCCTTTTATTCTTGTTCTTTTCAGATTCTTGTTCTTTATGCTTCATGGGTTTCTTTAAATCGGACTTTGTTTGTAATGTTTCGTTCGGCTCCGAGTTTTAACCTACAAAAGTTGGTAATTGTATGCACTTTAATTTGGAGATGAAATTTTGTTTCCGGTAGGCAATTAATATCTAGTATTAGCATTATCTGAAGACCAAGTACAGCTCGAGGGTATCCTTTCGGGGATTAAGCAAATGTATAAATAAAAAAATTCCTTTTGTGGGCGAGTTTTGGTTTAAACTCATTATTACCTTCTTAGATAAGCAGCTAAAATGGTTGTTATAAACTCAATACTTTAGTGGTAGAAAACTACATCAGGTTTTTTATGTTGCCTTTTTGTTTAAACCCTGCTAGAAACAAATTTCGAAAGAAAATTCAAAAGGCTGTAGCTTTTGAACTAGTAGCCCAATCTTGGAACTGTTTGAAATTATGAATTCTACAGGCCACGTTCTATAAGAAAATTTTTTTCGGGTCGATCTGAAACAATTTTTTTTGAGGTCCGAAAAAATGGCAGTGTACAAACCTTCCTTTTCTACCAAAAATCGACTGCACCCAAATTTCTCGGGAAAACACTTTTTCTTATTAATTTTGGAGCGTAGAATCCAAAACAATTCGTACTTTTTCGATCACACTTCTCAATCAAAAGTTATAGACTACAAAAGAAACCAATTTCGAAAGAAAATTCAAAGGGCTGTAACTATTGAACTAGTAGCCCAATCTTGGAACTGTTTAAATTAAGGATTCTACAGGCCACATTCTATAAGAAAATTTTGTTTCTGAGACAATTTTTTTGAGGCCCGAAAAAAAGGCAGTGTGCAACCTTCCTTTTTTACCAAAAATCGACTGCACCAAAATTTCTCGGGAAAACACTTTTTCTTATTAATTTTGGTGCGTAGAATCCAAAACAATTCGTACTTTTTCGATCAGACTTCTCAATCAAAAGTTACAGACTAGAAACCAGGGTTTAAACACTCATAATTTACTTAAACCACCTAAGATACCTACCCATATTTCATCCTAATGTCAGTAGGCAGTGGTCGCTTAACCAAAAAGAATTCTTTACCATCGAGTAAGTTGTTAAACGGGCATTCATTCCTAGGCTATACTATCCAAAATGATAGTAAAGACACCCAGTTTACTTCCACTAATGATACACACAGCTCTGTCGTAAGTGTCTAATGTTGGTAGAATGAAGTAGAATTGTGTGTTTGAATTGGTAAGATGGCGGTGGAATTTTCCTTGTGCAATTTTGAGAAAATCAAAAATTCTACGGTTTCCACCAAGGAATATCGATGTAGAAAGCAAGAATCAGGTCGGAAATAATGAAAAAAAGGGTAAGCCAGAAGAGAAGAAGCCTAAAAAATGGTATAAAGAAGTGCGTGGACCGAAAAGAATTAAGAAAACCTCTGCACGGCCTCGGGCGGCTTAAGAATTATTGTAATAATAATAAATCTATAACACTTGGATGGCCTCTAGTGGCCAAAATTAAGCACTAAGATAAACTTACTTAACATATCTTTAAACTAGTGGATTACAAAGGAAATACCTAGATGGCGTACGAATTTAAATAAAACGTAACATTTTTTTTAATTCTTAAAGAAAGCGCTCTCAATCAACTTTAATTGAATTTCTTTTTATTCTCATGAGCAAAGCTATGGCGGTAACAAATCTTTAGCGCCTTTTTTACGGTTGTATCCTCTTGAGCCATAAAGTTTAGAGTAAAATTTACATCAGCAAAGGCAAAATTGTCAATTTCGGAAATTTTTCAAAATTGTTATTTTCGCTATATAAGAACGGAGAAGGTGAATGTTCGGAATTTTTCCGAGTCGATATCTCAACAAACAAGTTGCTTAAATGTCGGATTTTTGACCCTTTTATGGCTCATAGGTGTTCAAAAGGTTCCCAGAGGCCCCAACAGACATTTTTAGGGTCTAAAGAAAACAGACATAACTCCCTCCTCATTTTTTGAGATATACACTTGCGGTTTTTTTGGAATTCGACAGAGGAAGTATGAGTGGAGTGTAAATCTGGAGGTTACGGTTTCTGAGAAACGTAACCTCAAATTTTGAGTATGGTTGTTCCGGAAATCATGATAAATCAGCCACAGATTCCGTAGGGCCCTTAGGACTCAAAAAATCAAAAAATAAACATGACTTCCGAACTTCTTTATTTTTTAAGGTATTGGCTTGCAGTTTTGAGGTCAATAGATGAGCGTGCAGTGTAAATCAGCCACCTGGAAGTTACGGTTCCTGAGAAAAGTAACCTCAAATTTTGGATAGGGCTGTTCCGATTTACATTTTGACACTACACGCTCTAATCCTTCCACTGTTCAAATCGATATTTCAATAAAGAATGGAGTTAGGAATTTTTTATACTGGTTACGTGAGACTTTTAATCATTTTTATCCTTTTAATTCATTAAAATTGGCTCGCATCTGCAGACCACCTTATTTCGTTGTAATGATTTTACCTACCCAATTTAATAGTTTGGTTAATTTAGGAAATTTTCGCAGAATCGTACAAAAATTGGATCTGGTAGTAAATCTGTTGAAATTGGGCAAAGATTGTCCTCTTGCCCTTTCTTGGGGCCCTTAGAGCCCAAAAAGCTTCCTCATTTCTTGAGATATCGACTTGCGGCGGTGTTATGAGTTTAACAGAGCTTGCAGTGTAAAAAATTTCAGCTAGGTACCTGCGACCTAACGGTACCCGAAAAAAATCTGCTTGCAAAAAATAGAGAACGAAACTGTGAAACGTGCATTATTTGGAAACCTCACAGTTCAATACACAAAAAAAGTTTGGAGAGAGTCCAGAAAGTGGAGAGTACGCATATTTTATTCCATATTCCAAACTTCTGGGGTCATTTCATATGGAAAGTGTGGAAAAGAGACATAAAATAGCACACCTCGTTTATCTATACAAATTACTTCACGGAACGATAAGCAACCCATCCAACTGGGCACAAATTCGTTTCTATTTTCCACTTTTCTTTCACTGTGGATGTTTTTATCTGTTGTCCGGCAATTAATAAATTACATTTAGTCCAATTAGCACCAACTTTGTACAAAATCATTTCTGCAGACACTTTTCAGCATCGAAATTTTTCTTTTGGGCAGTAAATTCGCACCAACCTTTAAAAAATCAAAAATGTTTGTTACCATGTTTTTGAGGATTTTGACCAAAAATGACTTGCCTGGAAAATCTTTGGGAAAAGTAAAATATTCGCAGGAAAGATAGAAGGTTGTCTAATTCTAAAGGGGGTCCATTTATTTATTGAAATTTGTATATTTTAAGTATGTTTATATCAAATCATATTATTTATTAATTGATTATATTGATTTATTGATATTAGTAAAAAAAATTGGAAGGTAATCGGTAAATTACAAGAGATTGTTTCCTTCCTTAGCGGTTTATCAGTTATAAGTACAGTACCAAAATTGAGGTGTTGTTTTTTCGGGACCGTTAATTTCGCGGGCCTTGTTTGTTAACCAGTTTTTTGGTTATTTTTTCTGCACGCACTAGGCGGGCTCGAATAAGCAATCGTGTGTGGGATTGGCTGCCGCAGCCAGGCTACCTAGTGCGTTGCTGGCCTTAGTAAATTTTTCTTTGAGGCTTTGGGAGCTTTGAAGCTTAATTTATGAAAGGGCTTAAATACATTTATTGAAGTAGTACAGCAGACTTCAAATTTATTGTGTTTCTGGATAGAAGTCAAGAGTGACAGTCACTTTAAAAAGTTGGAATAAATTACATGTGCTTTTCTTTTGTATTACATAGCTGGCACCACAATTTCTGTGAGGAATTTTACTGTTCCGTCCAAGTTCACAACATTTCATTACTTAGTCTAACTGAAAATAATAAAAATGACCACATTTAGAACAGTAAAAATAGAAAAGGAAACACGCTTTATCATCTACTTTCAGAACTTGACCAGAAAGATATATTAATTTGAGCCTCCTGAGCCCAATTATCAATCTTTCCTCAAGAATTTAACCGAATCGATCAGCATATGGCACAAAGAGCAACAAAGTCGGCGCGGTTGGTCTCCAATTTTGGGCGGTTGATTAAGAATTTTGGTATTCCAAGGTCGACCTAAAGATTTCTTCGTAAAACTTTTTGATAATTATGTGTAATTTCGATTAATAAGTAAGGGTAGGACAAGATCGGGCGGCGCCCGTAGCCGTCCAAGCGAACGAAAACAGGTAAAATTTAAGGTAAAACGCCCGTATAAATTATCTGGTCAAGCGTGGTACTTGTAATTACTAATTCCCACACTACACACACTACTCTAATCATGCTTAATAATTATGGGCTTTTTCTTCAGTTTGGTTTTTCGGCGGTGTATACTTTTCTCATCATTTCTCACGACTACCTTTTTGTTTGTTTTCGCACACGATACAGATTTGTCTGTACGGACAAATTATATTAATAAGCGTAATTGATTGGTTGCACTGCGAGAAAAGTTACAGTTAGTTTCGTCTTTTTTTTGGTAAAGCAGGTGCGGACATTCGGCGACCAACAACTCTCGTCGCGCTAATTAAGTTGACACAGGAATCCTTCGCCGCGAAATTAGCCTATTATAACGAGCAGATCCTTTGTTCTACAAAATGGTAACATTAAATATTCCGTTTTTAGTCGGGAATAACGATCTATATAATTGATATCTTCGGGCAATATAATCAAAAGTAATCTAGTGGTAAAATATTCAGTTCGTACTAATAACAGCGAATCGATCTCCATAAGAACAATATGGAATGATCTGGTTAATAAAATTTAAAATTATACCCGCCAGGATTGAAATTAGTTTTATGGATTTTTGTGGGGATCACTAATAATTGGTTTTCTTTAATATTTATGCGAAACCAATCGATCACGGGCCCTAAATGTAGATAAATACACATCAAAAACTAACACACGCTGTAATTATTTTAAATGGCGTTAATATCAGATTGTTCGAGGGCGCAATTACCTAATTAAATCAGAATTGTGCGTAAACCACCTTTTTTCCGGGCGCGCCCTGTCTATAATTAATCCGAAACGTAACGTGAAGGAAATAAAGTCCCAAGAAAAGTCATATAACAAAGAATACCTGTTATATATCTCCCTCGCGTTATGATGTAATATGTGTAAGCTAGGGGTCGGCGCTAACTTCATTTCAAACCCATATGCGAACCCATGCATAACTTATGCTCTATCTACAATGTTCTACGTATATTTCGAGCTGTCGGGTCCTTCACAATGTTCAACGCCGCCACCGATGTTTAACGTACACGAACAGTTTGGTCCGTTGGAAAACTGTTAGTATTACCCCACTTCAAACTTTAATTTTCTTTTTCGTGGAAATAAGAAAATATGCAATATGAATTTTCTAGCGAGTTTTTCTTTTATTACGTCAGAGATAGGTGAAATAAAGTTATTTGGGTTCAATAAACATTGGAAGAACCTGGGGCTATCCTAGTTGTTATTTTAGGTCTAGTTCCTCCCCTTTCGGTATTTTCGCTCCCTTCGCCTTGACCGCAACTTGAACGCTTTACTACCCCATTCAACTTACTGACCATTCATGATAGCCTCTCCGCTGTCTATTGTAAAGGTTACAACTGTCTACGTACGTGATTCACCTACTTTCCATCGGCGACATCATGTTTGTAACGCCTCGAAACGAAATACAATATCGATTTATTTCAAAAAATACGAAACGTAGAATGTAATTAAAGGTAAATCGTTAAATGTAATTGGTAAATAGTTTCGTTTTAAGTTTCAAAGCAGCGCAGTGTCGGGCGTAAATTTCAGGTGAATTTAGTGTGAAATTGAAAAGAGAGCGAAAGAATTTTCGGCGAAATATTCTTATTCGCCACACGTTAATGGAGAATCTAATTTGCTTGCGGAATATTAATTCGTTGTTTTTGTTGCTATAGATGATATAGTTAGAATTTTAATTTGCAGGAAATTATCCATGGTCAACATTAGAGTGGTTTTCTATTACGGTATTCCACCCCTTTTTCAAACTTGGAACTTTCGTTTTCTCAGTCAAAATTACACATGCAGGTATTGAAGACATTCCAAGACTATTAAACAACAACCGAAAACCAGTTCGTTTTTGCCTAATCTCCTTTTAAAATTTAAATATTAGCACAGATTCCCATTCATTTAGTTCCGTGCTCCGTGGGATTTATTATTGCTTCAGGAACACAATTTATAATTGTGGATTATCCTTAATCATTTGGTTAAGTAATTGAGCCTAAATGCATAAATAAAATGAAACGTACGGGGATTTTTTATTAATTATGCGGAAACTGATATGTTGGGGAGAGGGGTTGTATTTTAAACAAAATTGAATGTTTTTTCCGAGGTGTATAAGTGAAAGGAAATGAGCATTAAAACCATAGGGATTTTTTTAGTGTTTCGTACAGTATTTTAGCGCCTTTTAATTACAAAAATTTCCACTGTCCGTCTGCTTGTCCAGTGCTCACGCTTTATGTCCATGAAGTAACCTCTCGCCTCTCCATTCACATAAATGTCTGATCAAATTGAGCTAATGATTATTCCAAACGCGGCATCCATGGGGTCTTACATTAAATTTACTGCATATTCTGCTTCCCCGCCCCATGGAAATATGTAGTTGGATGCTTCCGATTCCACCTTTCCGATTTCGCTTCAGCTTTAACAATTTGTATAATCTGTATATCCTTTCAGATTGTTCAAATTTGGGCATTTGGGTGCGTTGTAAAAAAAATTTCAGTGACTATAATACGAAGGGGAGGGCCATTCCATCCAAGCCCCCTTTTAATCTTCTATAGGACCAACGTCTCCGATAAACAACTTTTCCCCTTTTTTTCAAATTTCCTTCGAATATTTAGACTTTTGATTTTCCGCATTACTGTGACTATTCAGTTTTCTTGAGGGACCTTTCGCATGCTATTGATTCTTCAGTTTATTTAGGCATTTCCGTTTCTGTAGGTTCTGTGGGTTTTTTCGTTTCTTCATTTGTTTAGAATTCATGTTCAGGATTTCAGGTTATTAATATTTTTACGATCCAATTTCTCATTTTATTCGAACGGTTTCAGTTTTTCATCTTCTACAAACCTGTTTGTAGCTTTAGGGTTGTATATCCCAAGGCTCTCCCAAACAAATTTTACACGAGACAAAATTCGGTCGAGGATTATCGTATATTCTGAATCCCTATTTCGCCGTGCTGTGGTTGAATCTCAGACAGCGTATCTGGGTCTTAGTAGTCCCATGGCATCCAGAAAGGGAATGAGTGTCTTGAGGTTGAGAGATAACAGCTTGGCCGCCAGTACTGCTCCACCGAGCTCCACTTTCGGTAGTGTTTTCTGCAACTTCATCGGTGCCGTGGAGGTTCTTATTGGCCACATAAATCTTCTTGTAGTTTTGAACCAGTTAGCAGCATCTCGTTCTGGTCTTTTCCTGAACGAAAAGTGGAGGAGGCGTCAAACACCACTCGTAATGGAGCTTTGCTCTTTTAACACCTCATGATGGAGGCTGCAGGTGCCTCCCCTGCATTTTCCCTCCCCTCATGTCGTCATATTCTCGCGTGGAAACCTTGAACCGATATTCCGTCTGTGGATGGCGAACGGCAGGTCATCCTTCTGCGATAGGGCTGCCTCTTGGGTTTCGACATCTCCAATTTTGTCAACGCCACCTCGTCCGTTATGGACACGGGGCTTTGCATGGGCTCTTCATCAGTTTCATAAGACGATTAAATCTCACTTTCTGTCTACTACAGTCTGAGTGCGTGTGACCTAGGCTGGGTAGGTAACTCATGGAATCCTCGCCCTCCATGTATCGTGGCGAATGGGCGTGCATTTGTTCCCATCGCTCTCCCATTGGACATTAAAATCGTTGCTCCTTTTGGGATATTGTTTGGTTTAGACTTCTTGGCGTAGTCCTGGCTCTTGTTTCCAGATCATTTAAAAGCTCGAAGAATCAAATGTAACACTTCACTGGGACCGGTACCCTTGCGGTAACGCAGCACCCATTTGTTGAACAGCTCGAAGGACCAAATGTAGGGACCGATATCCTTGTGGTAACGCGGCACCAATTCGTGGATGGTTTGAAGGAATAAATGTAGCACGGCACCAGTTCATTTAAAAGCTCAAATGTAGCACTTCACTGGAAGCGGTACCCTTGTGCTAACGGGGCACCCATTTGTTAAGCAGCTCGAAGGACCAAATGTAATGCTTACTGAGACCGAAACCCTTGTGGTAACGCGGAACCAATTCGTTGAAGGTTTGAAGAAATAAACGTAGCACTTACTGGGACAGGAACACATTACGTAGCGCGGCACCAATTCATTTAAAGGCTTAAAGGATCAAATGTAGCGTTAGGGTTGCTTACCCAAGCAAATCTTACACGCGATAAAATTCGGTCGGGGATGATCGTATATCCCGAAACCAGTTATACGTTAGCGAGTCTTCAAATTTCCCGACCCTTTCAAATTATTCCTATTAACCAGAGTTTTCGGACCTTTCGAATTATTCCAATTTTTTGATTCTTTGGGTTTTTAAGGTAGGTAATGTAGATTTTATAGATTTTTCAGGTTCAAGTTATTTGTAATTTTCATCTACTTTCAAGTCTTGAAATACATCACATCCTTCAAAATCTCGCGATTCTGCAGGTTCTTTAAGACCTTTAGACCCTTTAAATGCTTTGTTTCCTAAATTATTCTGCCCCACACGGATTTTTCTGAGACTTCAGTGTTTTTAAGTGTGTAAGTTCCTAGGACTTTTCGATTCTTTAGTTGTTCAGCTTCTTCAAAGTGATGTTATTCGGATTTCGTCAGATCTTACGAACTTTTTGGGTTCTTTGCTTGGTTTTCTTTTAGTCTCTTTTTGATTCTTCCATTAGATTGTGTCATTTTTGCACATCAATGCATTTTCGGGGGTGTCTGTGGAGCTCCGAAGGTAACCATACGGATTTCTCGCGAAACGAATGTTTGTTTGGTGGGGCAAAATTGATTGGTTCGTTTCCTTTCCGAGTTTCATTACTTCCCGGTGTTACATTTGCATGTAACATATTCCGTTTTAGCAGCATCATAGAATGAAGACACTGCAATCCCCCAAAAACGGTTAATCTTGATGCATGACTTGTCGGAGATATCAATATTGATACCACTATTACATCTAGGGCATTTTCTGATTTTAATAACTTTAACTTTAGCGTATAATGCGGAAAATTCGATATTTTAATTTATTTTTTAATTTTTAATTTAATTTTAATTTAATGATGTAATACGGGAATAACCCCAAAAGCACTAACATATTTCGGTGTACAATTTCAAAGTACTACAAAAAATAAAAATAACTGCATTTTAAACTATTAAATTAAGATTAGGTACCAGTAGAGCTAATAAATGGTAGTTTATATATAGGTATATTAACCCAAAATGCCAAAAACTATAACAAAAATAATAATTTTAAAATTATAAAAAACAATAATTCAATAACTCAAATAAATGTACAGATCCTCTACGAAAAATACAAATACACAATTACAATTTTTAATCCCTTAGCAAGGACAAAGAAAAATAAAATAAAATAAACCTTAGGGAATTACTTAGATTAGGTAAAAGTTTACATCCTTTTCTGTTAAATAGTTCTGTGCCTCTTTTTGAACTTTATTAGTGAGAATCGAAAAAAATCCAAATTTGGAACGGAATTCCCCGAACGCATAAGCCGTTCAATTGGTCCATTGTATAAATAATTGAAATTGAAATTACCTATGCACCACATAGTCTAGGGCGAGGTCTAGGGCGTCATTTTCTTCCCACGTTATTGCAAAAGGAAATCGGTACATTTATCCATTTGCCATGATAAGATCCGATGGCCGTGGATATTTAAATTAAATACCGTAGATAAGTAAATGGACTTCTAAAATATTTACCGTTGTTTATCAGCTTTGGACAAATAATGCAGTTTCCGTTTCGGTAACCGTCTTTTTTTCCCCCCGCGGGAAGTAAGGCAAGGTTGTTTCGACAAATTTAGAAACTTAATTGGCTCGCACTAGAATACAATGTGACTGAAAGGCAAAAGGTTGTGGGGTACATGGAAAGGTAATTAAATTGAACGATTTGGTGCGTTGGGTAATTTTAATTATTTTACATTAATTTAGCGAATTTGTTGGTCACGATTAAAGAGGATTATGATTGGATAACAATGTTGAAATGGCCGGCGTATAAGGAGCACACCTTAATCTATAACAAAGGTATTTATTCATGAGAGGCACGGCATAAGACTTTAATTTGGAATGCTATCACTGTATCAACTTTTTAAATAAATACGCTATTGTTAAAC
Organism: Photinus pyralis; assembly: GCF_008802855.1. NCBI lineage: Eukaryota > Metazoa > Arthropoda > Insecta > Coleoptera > Lampyridae > Photinus > Photinus pyralis. Next base: position 12,790,790 of record NW_022170663.1, read on the forward strand.
TTTGCAGCTGTGTGTGCCTTAAAACGTCATTTGCTTTTATTTCCTGGCCTATACCCATTAAGCTACACGCAGTCGCCATAAATTAAGGAACATTTTGAAAATTCTGAAATTTTGGAATTCTTCACTCTTCAGTATGGATCAACATCCTGCAACAATACAGAAGGCCCTTAAGACACTTTTGTTGTTGATTAAATGTCTTTTTTCCTAAATCAAAAATGATGGATGTTATTTTCTGTTTTTTAACGATTATTTCTTGTTGTTGCAGGGCGTCCAGTGGGCGAGCATGTGATGCGCCGCGATGCCCACTTTGTCCGCGGCGCCTGAGCTCTGTTCCGGCGGCCGCATAGAGCGGCACAAACTCGAATCGACCATTATGAGCCCAGAGCAAGAAGCAAGTCCGCCTCCTGCTGCACCAGGAGCGTCTCCCCCTCCGCCGCCGTCCACAAATCTACCATCACCAAGCATATCGCAACAAGATACATCGGATGTGGAGCAATTCTCCGGCAAGATCGTGTACAACCCCGACGGTTCCGCTTACATCATCGAAGATTCGGAGAGCGAAAATGAAAGCACCGCGATTCCTAATATTCCAGAGATCGTTCCACCTCTCCAGGCTGTTTACGTGTCGCGATTACTTCGTCAGGCGACAAGGCAGGCGGAACCGCCGGCGGTGCACAGTTATCGTGTCGTAGCGTTAAGGGACGCGAGACCTCCGAGGCCGGCATCGGTACCAATTAAACCAATTTTAATGTGCTTCGTGTGTAAACTCAGTTTTGGTTTTGCGCGATCGTTTGCCAATCACGCTCAAGCAGAACACGGGGTTACGCTACAGGACACTGAACGTGAAGTGCTAGCGGCGGACAGTTCGGCAATTTTGCAATGCGTGGGTGCCGAGAAGATACCGATAGTGTCGCTACTGGAACCTCTCGGTACCACTCAGTCCGCGTCTGAGAATCACATGGGTACGATTTCCATCACGTCGAACCTGCTACGCGGCGAACAACCATCACCTTCCTCCGAGATGCCGCCGACGTCTTCACGAACCACGCCTGGAAAATCACCGTCCCCTCCTTTTGTACATCCTCCTGCCTTTCTGTCGGGCACCACGATCGGTGTCTGTCCCGAGCATATCCAGGGTCGACCTTCGGGGGTGGACTGCACGAGGTGCGAGATGATTTTGGCGTCCGGTAGATTGGGACCTGCAGGTCTGGGCAATGTGCATAGTAGAAATTCTTGTAAAACACTTAAGTGCCCCAAATGTAATTGGCACTACAAATACCAAGAAACGTTAGAAATTCACATGAAAGAGAAGCATCCAGAGACTGAGACCAGTTGTATATATTGCATAGCTGGTCAACCCCACCCTCGCCTGGCGCGGGGTGAAACATACACGTGTGGTTACAAACCTTATCGTTGCGAGGTTTGTAATTACTCAACCACAACCAAAGGTAATCTCAGTATACATATGCAATCGGATAAGCACTTGAACAACATGCAAGAGTTGCAAAACGGAGGAGCGCCCACGACGGATTCCCGACAGTCATCTCCAAAGGCTCCCCCAATCCACCACTCCCCTGTAAGTAGCGGCCATAAACCCAAACCCAGCTTTCGTTGCGACGTTTGCAATTACGAAACAAACGTGGCGAGGAACCTGCGTATCCACATGACATCAGAAAAGCATACGCACAACATGCTGGTGCTACAGCAGAACGTGAAGCACATGCAGACACTATCCGCGCTGCACCACCAGCAACAGTCACAGCAGCACATGGAGAACCTCTACGGCATGTACCCGGGTCTTGGAGACAAACCAGAAGCGGCTTTGGCCGACATGGCCTACAATCAGGCCTTGTTGATACAAATGATGACCGGCGGACAACTGCCAGGGCACGCGGGTCCCGCCGAAATGGCCGTGCACTCCGACATGGGTCTCAATCCGGACACGATGGAGCCGCCGCCCGAACCCGCGGATCCCGATCCGCAGAAAACCTACCACTGTTGCGTTTGCAATCTTTTTAGTACGGACAATCTCGAAGATTTAGGTCGACACTTGGCGCAAGATCGGACGAGGTTGCGAGAGCAGGAAATTTTAGCACTAATCGCGGGCCACTACGTCTGCAAGTTGTGCACGTACAAAACTAACCTAAAAGCTAACTTCCAACTACATTGTAAGACTGATAAACATCTACAGAGACTGCAACACGTGAACCATGTTAAGGAAGGTGGACCTAGAAACGAGTGGAAATTGAAGTACGCGTCAACGCCTGGTGGTGTACAAATACGGTGTAACGCTTGTGATTATTATACAAATTCGGCGCATAAGCTCCAACTTCACGCCGCCGGCGGACGGCACGAGGCGGGCGTTGCGCTTTTAAAGTACCTGGAGGAGCGTTGCTCTTCGTTCAGACATGAACAGCCGCGCGTGTTTCATTGCGTTCTCTGTGGTTTCTCATCAACGAATCGTTTACCTTTGTTACAACACATCAAATCCCTAAAACATCTCCATTTAGAACAGTTACATCAGCTGCAAAGGCGAGCCGAGGGGAAGGAGACGACGGCCGACATCGGGGAGGTTTTCCAAGTAGTCCCAGGACCCTTCGATCAACAGACACCTGGTGAGTCATTTAGGTGTCTCGCTTTTTTTTGGGTGGCGGTTAGTTTCACATAAAAATTTACCTTTACCAACTTAAATTTTGATCTCGACAGAGATTTTGGTTCTCAATTAAAGGATGCGACAGAAAATTTGAACCAAGTAACGCCGCATCTTCTCATTTTCTGGGGGTTTCGAAAAACTTTTTCTCGTTCATGCTCCCGAACTCCCAAACGTTAGATTGGCTCGATTGAGGACGATAAGCGATGTGCTCCTGATCCATAATTTCAAACAGTTCCAAGATTGGGCTACTAGTTCAAAATTTACAGCCCTTTGAATTTTTTTTCGAAATTGGTTTCTAGTCTATAACTTTTGATTGAGAAGTCTGATCGAAAAAGTACGAATTGATTTGGATTCTACGCACCCAAATTAATAAGAAAAAGTGTTTTCCCGAGAAATTTTGGTGTAGTCGATTTTTGGTAAAAAAGGAAGGTTATACACTGCCTTTTTTTGAGCCCCGAAAAAAAAATTGTCTCAGATCGACCCGGAAAAAAAATTTTCTTATAGAATGTGGCCTGTAGAATCCATAATTTCAAACAGTTCCAAGATTGGGCTACTAGTTCAAAAGTTACAGCCCTTTGAATTTTTTTTCGAAATTGGTTTCTAGTCTATAACTTTTGATCAGGTCCAGTCCACACTGAAGATCTAATGGAGATCTTGCTAGGTCAAATGTTTGGCTACATTTCTCAACAACTCAAGAGTAAAGCAACCCTTTTACTTACGTTTCACCTCATCAACGATAATTAAAAAATGTGATAATTTTAAATGGCGGAATGGAATTAAAATTATCATCAAGATAAAAATAATTATTTTTTGATTATCAACAAGATAAAAAATGATTTGAAATTATCATTAAGATAATTTTAATTATTTAATTTTGTAAAATAGTTGTAAGATTTAAACAGGAACAAATTTTTATTTTAAACCTTTAAATATCTGAAACACAGAAACTTTCACCTCCTTCTAAATTGTGAGCTCATGATGCGAATTTTTTGTCATAAAAGGCACTAAAAACGCAGAAGTATCAGTATCTATTCTCTGACACTTGTTTTAAGTCAATGAAAAGTGATCCTGATTCAAAATTTTTTTAAAAAACTTATCAGGGCAATACAATCGTGAGTAACTGAAATTTTCTATTTATGATGATTTATTATGGACCTTCAAAGGTTCCCAAGAGTTTTTCAGAGCTCATAAGAATTGTGCCTACTGTCTCAAAGGGTATGTTCTGCTGATACAAACTTTTCTTTGCAAAATTATTGCATCAGAAATGACAGAGTCTGTTACCCAACATAGCTTCGTACATTATGCTCTCCTAATACAAGGATCTTTTATCTGAGGATCACAGGAGCCAAGGACATCTGTCCACGTACATAGTGTCCTGAAATAAAAATTCATCATCACGCCTTTTTGCATGTTGTGTCTCTTTAGTACACTTTTATTCTGAAAAATTGTTGTATCAGGAGCACAGAAACACAAGAAGGTCTCTAAATCTATTAACTGACTCAATATTGCGAATATTGACGCAAAAAGTGGTTGTATCAGGAGCATAATAAGGTCGGTAGACACATTATAATCGATTATAGTTATGATTATGGATCAAAGCAGGTGTAAAACTTACTTGCAGTTGATCTTTAAGTTCTACCGCGACATTTTCTTATAGGTTGTCGTCCGGACTTTTCCTGAAACGTTGTCAGGATCACAGGAACCCGAGCAGGATTCTCTGATGCAGGCGTTTCCTTTAAGATTTGTTGCATTAGGATGAAAGTGGCAGTAGTTGGCGTAATAGAGAGAGATGAATGTTATCTTGTGTGTTTCTGAGACCCTGGTTCCAAATAAAGTTTATGTCAAGATCAATTCAAAGGATTGCCAGTAAGTTTCTGTAAACCTGATACAACTATTAGGTATCAGAGGACCAAAATACGAGACAAACTGTGAGCAAATGAATTTTACATCTTTTTGTGTTTCTGTAATCCTGAAAAACGGGTTTCAAAAGAAAAGTTTGCGTCAGGAAGGCATAATGTATCAAAGGATTGCCAGTAAATTTAACCTTTTCTTGAGTTTCTGTAAACCTGATACAATTATTAGGTATCAGAGGGGCATAATACGAGAAAAACTGTCAGAAAATTAATTTTACCTCTTCTTGTGTTTCTGTGATCCTGAAAAACAGGTTTCAAAAGAAAAGTTTGTGTCAGGAGGGCATAATTTATTAAGGGATTGCGAGTAAATTTTACCCTTTCTTGAGTTTCTGTAAACCTGAAACAACTATTAGGTATCAGAGGGGCATAATACGAGAAAAACTCTCAGCAAATGAATGTTCACTCTTCTTGAAAATTAATTTTACCTCTTCTTGTGTTTCTGTGATCCTAAAAACCAGATTTCAAAATTAAAGTTTGTGTCCGGAGGGCATAATATATCAAAGGATTGCCTTTTTTTACCTTTTCTTGAGTTTCTGGAAACCTGATACAATGGTTAGGTATCAGAGGAGCATAATACGAGAAAAAACTGTCACTAAAGGAACTATACGTTTTCGTGTGTTCCTGCGATCCTGTGTGATCCTGAAAAACAGGTTTCAAAAGAAAAGTTTGTGTCACGTATTAAGGATTGCCAGTACATTTTACCCTTTCTTCAGTTTTTGTAAACCTGATACAACGATTAGGTACCAGAGGAGCATAATACGAGAAAAACTGTCAGTAAGTGAATTTTACATCTGAAAATAGGTTTCCAAAGAAACGTTTGTGCCAGTAGGGCGTAATGTATCAAAGATTGTGAGTAAATTTTACCCTTTCTTGCGTTTCTGTAAACCTGATACAACGATTAGGTATCAGAAGAGCATGATACGAGAAAAACTGCCAGCAAATAAATTTTACATCTTCTTCTGTGTATGTGATCCTGGAAAACAGTTTTTAAAAGAGAAATTCGCGTCAAGGAACACACAATTTTAGTGCGTAGAGCAATGAGTAAGTGCAGAAAATTCATAAACTTCTTATTTAATTAATAACCACCCAAAGTTTTTCCTCACGGGTTGCCTCTATTATAATAAATTATGGTCGGTCGCAGAACATCCACATTTTACACAAACGAATCTGAAGTTAAATTTTAACCCGTTGCCCATCGTCCAAATGCGAACGCCTCATTTTCGATACCTGCGTGACCAGCATTACCCTTCCCAATTGTTCCCGGCGAAGCATTTGTTTTCTTATAAATCTCCCATCTGAATAACAGGGTTACCGTTATAATCGAGCGTTGAAGTCTCCCGATTGGATTACGGCACCGAACGTCTGTTGCGGTCGAGAGTTTAATTTGCTATCAAAATAATGGTAGATTTTTATGTGAAAATTGTGGGTTAATTTGTGTTTTAAAGTTATATAAATACCATAAAGAGGTTTTTTTATTTGAGAAAAATTGAAATTATAGCTTTTGGATTAGTCTGACAAAAGACATAACTTTCACGTAACAGTATTACAATGTAACAATAGATGATCGATGTAAATGTTATATTGGGCCACTTCTTAATGTGTAATTATGACAAGTTCGTGAAAGGCGAGTCTGTAGTTAGCACCCTTCGGGGTACAGTTAGGGCCTACCATATGGCTTCGATGGAATATTTTCGAAAAACTTGATAGCATTATAATTATTCTTTTTTGGTCGTGCACGTAGGCGTAGTTGAACGCCTCGGGCCCATGTAACAATACACCGATTGTCATTTGTGGCATTTTAATGCAGACTTAACCAGGAGCGTTTTTTTTGTTGTTGTTTTGAGCTGTAGTCAGTGGCGGTGCTAGTCCCGTACCGTTTTAGATTGGAAGGCCTGCCGGCGCCACTGACTGGAGACTTTCTCTTAATTACTTTTTATTCTTTCATTAGAACGCAGAGACAGCACAAATTCGGAACCTCACCATCCGGATCCGACTAGAAATCAATTAAAAAGCGAACTTCACGACGATAGCGAAGAAATAAATAATTCCGAATCCGAATCTCCGTTACACATGTGCCCGTATTGCAATTACACGAGCGATTCAGAGATGCGAATTCAGGCTCACGTTTTAGCCCAGCATAGCGCTCACGGTTCATCGGATATGATGCTGAACTGTCCCTTATGCCAAGATTCGTTCAAAGACAGATCGAACTTGGAAAAGCACGTGATGCAAATACATTCGGTGAACAGCGAGGGTTTACAGAGACTTCTGATGCTAGTCGATCAAAGCCACTGGTTGAACCAGGTGTCAAGAACGCCGACGCCTAATCACTCGAATAGTCAAATGCAGACGCCGCCAAATCAAATGGTCTCGCCGAATTCGGTTTCTTCCAAAGATTATAATAAATTAGATAGAGACGCGAATCATTTGGAGGTGGAGGGCGACATAATGTCACCGAACAGTGACGAGAACGTCGACATGGAAACGGAAAAGTGCGGGACTTGTTATAAGAACTTCAAAAACATCGACGAACTGTGCTCGCATCAGAACGAAACGGGCCATTTGGAGATAAAGCAAACGCCGAGCGGTCCGGGATATATGTGCTGGAAGAAAGGGTGCAACCAGTTTTTTCCTACGGCTCACACCTTACAAATGCACTTCAAAGATGTCCACGCCAAAAATTCCATTACGCATATGTCGGTCTCCGAGAAACACGTGTACAAATATAGATGCAATCAATGCTCATTAGCCTTTAAGACTTTAGAAAAATTACAATTACATTCTCAGTATCACATCATTAGGGACGCCACCAAGTGCGTTTTATGCGGAAGGAGTTTTCGATCGGTGGTGGCGCTCCATAAGCACGTAGAAAGTGTTCACTCCGAATTGACCGACGAGGAGTTGGCGGCGTACAAACAAAGCTTGATGAACAATCCACTTTTGTTAGCGGGCTTGCAAGGGCAGGTACTCGACAGTTCGACCAATGACATTCTAAAAAAGGAGTCCTTGCGATGTGACGACACGGAATCTCTGGACTGCGACGACGGCAAAGATCTCAACACCAGCCACGACGACAGTAATCAGAACGACGGCGACAATTCGGACGACAGCATCGTTTATAAAGATCAGCAATTCCTGGAAGATTACCTGAACAGTCAGGCCATGGCCGAAGATAGTTACAATGACCCTAATAGAAAATACAAATGCCACCGGTGCAAGGTAGCGTTTACGAGGCAAAGTTATTTAACCGCCCACAATAAAACCCTTCTGCATAGAAAAGGCGAGAAACTTAGCTACCCCATGGAGAAGTACCTGGACCCCAACCGACCTTACAAATGCGATGTTTGCAAAGAAAGTTTCACGCAAAAGAATATACTGTTAGTGCATTACAACTCGGTTAGTCATTTACATAAATTAAAAAGGGCGATGCAAGAGCAGCAGAACAACAACAACAACCCTCCTGTTTCACCGGTAATAAACCAGCCGCAGAATCTCACTTTGACACCGAAAAGCACGTCGTCGGACGAGGACGACAAAAAGAGATACCGCTGCAACATATGCAAAGTGGCTTACACACAGGGTAGCACCCTGGATATTCACATGCGTAGCGTACTGCACCAAACTCGTGCCAGTAAATTGCAAGATTTGGCATTAGCGGGACAAATTGACCTTTCGAAACCGCTAATCGAGCAGCCCGAAGCCATGCAGTCTCCGAAACAGACAAGTCCCGCGCCCGGTAGTGGGGAAAAGGCGTCTCCCACCCCTATGTCACCCGGGCCCGGTGCAGGTAGTCAAGGGATGATGAGCTGCCCTAAGTGCGGAGCCCTATTTAGTTCGCAAGATCAGTTAAGTGCACACCAGCAGCTGTGCTGTATGTTCGCAGCGCCGATGGCCATCTTTCAGGCACAAGAGCCGGGTCAGGCGAAGAGCCCACCGCCGAGCGAGCAGGACCTCGTCAACCGCCTCCACCTGTCGAAGAAGACTGGTTCGCATATGTACAAACACTTGCTCGAAAGTTTCGGATTTGATCTAGTGATGCAATATAACGAAAGCCATCAGAGACGCCAAAGGCAGCGGGAAGCCGAGGAGAAATTAGCGACGCCACCCCCAGCCGATGATGAGACGGATGCACCCAGAGCCGAGGAGGACGCAGAAAACAACTTACCTGAAGTAAGTAGATCTACGTGCCAACATTGCAATAAAGAATTCTCTAGTGTTTGGGTGTTAAAGTCTCACTGTGAAGAAGTTCATAAAGATTTAGTGCCACTAGAATTCTTAGAAAAGTATGCTCAACAGTTCAAGAACGAATACGAAAAGAAATCGGTGGTCGTGACGGCTGCAACATCCTCGACGCTTAACACCAACCCGCGAGTCACAACCCCAGGTGCACCCAGTACATCGACCCCCGCACATTCGGAGACGACTCCCGAGAAAGAGGACGATTCGAAGGAAGCCCTCCACGCTAAACTAAATTTAAATACACCTCCCGAAGCAACGTCGACGGCACCCTCGACGCCCACGTCCTCGTCTACGCCGGCGAGCAGCACAGATTCGGTACCCGCAAACATTCAGGCGATGATCGCTCAAACGATGGCACAAAATCCGATGACCTTCGCGCAACAAATGTCCGAAATGCAGGCGGCCCTTAACGTCATGCAACTTCAACAGTTAAACTTTAACCCGATGATGCAAATTATGGGTATGGGATTACCTCTGGGTCTCAACGCACTCGCGGCCATGAACTTACAACCGCCCCTCGTACCACTCATGATGCCACCACCACCTTACGATCCCATGACACAGTATGCGCCACAAGATCAGCAAGCGATTCTAGCGAAACAACAAGCCATGATGCAACAGCAGGCGGTGAGTACCTTTTTCTCATAAGTTTCGTCTAATTAGCCTTAAAATCTAAGTAATTCTAATGCCACCTATGATCAAGTTAGGTAGTGTTTCTCAATTCCTAAAAACGTGGTGTTATCACCTCGATTCTTAGGTGCGCGGGAGTGGAGGGGCGTTTGAAGGTCACTTTTCCGCTCGAAACCGATGCTTTGTAGCGGATGCGCATGAAAACTTTTTAAAATTCGAATCTTTTTCGACACATTGGCCCAGGAAACTTGGCAATTTCCAAAAAAACAATTTTCCTTTCTTTGTTATTCTTCCCACACTTTCATTTTACAGAGAGGTTGCGATAAAGTTATGGAGCGTTAAATTTCGTTCAAGAATATAGAACATTTTCAAGATTTTGCACAAATTAGGCCAGAAACTTCCATTTTTGCTCATTGAGCTGAACTTTATATATAGGGTGTAACAATTAAGTCTCAAAATAAATTTGGTGGAAGAGAAGCAAAACATTTTCCGAAATAAATGTTAATTTAGAGTTTTTAAATATTTCACTCCTCAAAATTTGCGTTTCTTCTTGAATTTTTTTACCAGCAACTATAACACATACGCATAACACATTTACGGATTTGCCTAGGTTTTTGAGTTACATGAGCTACCCTGTACAACGTATATCTTCTTGAATTAATGGTATTTAAAGATCTTTGCTGAGGAACTTCTAGCAATAAAGTTGGTAAAAAACGAAAAGTGAAAATACGCGTTTCTTGAAAATCCCCAAGCCACGTGGTCCAATATATTACAAACGGTTTTGGTTTTCAAAAATATATATAGAAGCAAAGTTGTGGCAAATTTAATAAGATTCTATTGTCACTTGAAGAGTTTTCCGCTACGATGCAACGTTTTCCAGTAAGAAAAACTACTTGCTATGCGTACGAATTTTATGATTCCCTAGATTCTTCCACTTCTGTAAGTTCTTTACATTTTTTTAATAATAAAATTCTATCAATTTTTCAAATTCCCTCAAAATATTAGAAACCTTTTGATTATTTCATTTCTTCTAATTGATTATTCATTAATTATATACGTCGAATTTTTTTAGACTGGATACATTGGATCAAAGTTTATTAATTATTCCGTTTCTTCGATTTTTTCAATGTTTCTGTTCAGGTGTTAGGAATAGATACCTTGAATTTTGTTAAGCCATCAGATCAAAACCGCATGGGACTTTCAAAACACCCTCCCCTCTCACTCTCTCAAAAGGACTTTATTTTGCTTTGTTCAGGAGACTTATTCTCAAACAATTGGAACTACAACGTAATTGTTCTATTTATTTTTTTTGTGTAGTCTGAAAATTTATTAATCGATGAATTCATCAGATACTACACGTGCGTTATTCTACTGACGTCAGACTCCCTCCTCCCGCGGTATGGTAACTTTGTTATTAATGACCGATTAATTTTTAAGCATAGCTAGTGAGATTGGCCCTAATTAGAGCAAAATGGCGTCAATTGATTGATTTAAACTCGCAATTTAGTCTCATTTGCAATTGTAACGTAATTTTATTTTCGAATAGGCCGCTAACGCTGCAGCCAACCAAAAACGTGCAAGAACCAGAATAACAGACGAACAATTGAAAATCTTACGTTCGCATTTCGATATTAACAACTCCCCATCTGAAGATCAAATACAAGACATGGCCTCTCAGAGCGGTTTGCCGCCAAAAGTGATAAAGCACTGGTTTAGAAATACGTTGTTTAAAGAGCGACAGAGGAATAAAGACAGCCCTTATAATTTTAATAATCCCCCTTCGACGACCTTAAATTTGGAAGAGTACGAGAAGACGGGCGAAGCTAAAGTAATACCTTTGAATAGCTCGGGCAGTAGCACGGATGACAATTCAAAAAACTCGAAAGGTTCGCCTCCTCCGGGCGATGTAATTAAAACGGAGCCCAAAGAAGAACTAGACGAACATCCCAAATACAACATGGAAGATAAGCACCCGGAACCACTGGATGAGAAACCTAATATTTTTCATATGCACCAACAGCTGCACCACCCTCCTCCTAGTCCGGTAACGTCCATTTGTAATTCGGAAATTCAAAATTTGTCACAAGCGGCGAGCCCGAACATACCGAACAATATTACGTTAACGTCGATAATCGCCTCGCAACTTGGGGATACCCTCACAACCACGACGGCACCGAATACGCTCAATTTAACCACCGCAAATAACCTCCCCCTAACCAGTCCAATGTTACCCCCTACAAAACTAAGTCAACAAAATTTCGCTAGTCCAAACAACCTTCAAAATATTTTACCTATGACCCCAAATCGATGCATTAGTCCCAATCGTGGCGATTTTTTGGGAGGAAACGGCGGAAGCAGCAGTGGCAGCAACAGCTCCGGAGGCACCACCGGTAAAAGGGCGAACCGCACTCGATTTACCGACTACCAAATAAAAGTGTTGCAAGAGTTCTTCGAAAACAACGCCTACCCCAAAGATGACGATCTCGAATACCTCTCCAAGCTTCTCAATCTGAGCCCGCGCGTCATTGTCGTCTGGTTCCAGAACGCGCGGCAAAAGGCGCGAAAGGTCTACGAAAACCAACCCGCCGTAGATCCAGCTCCGGGAATTGCCGAAGACGGCGGCGCCAATCGTTTCCAACGAACGCCCGGCCTTAACTACCAGTGTAAAAAGTGCCTCCTAGTCTTCCAGAGGTACTACGAACTGATCCGCCACCAAAAGACCCACTGCTTCAAAGAAGAGGACGCGAAACGATCCGCGCAAGCACAAGCAGCCGCAGCTCAAATCGCCGCCGTTCTCAGTTCCGAAGATTCCAACTCGAGCACGACGGTCGAACAGAACCAGCAACAACCACAAATGACGCACAACCCCCAAATACCCCCAGCGGCACACAGTCCAATCCGACCCAACCCTCCAACCACCCCAAACGCATCAGTCGTAAACTTTCCGACATCCCCAATTCCATCGTCCACCCCCAACGACTCCAAAGAAAGCTCATACCAGTGCGACAAGTGCAATTTAGTTTTTCCTCGCTTCGACCTGTGGAGGGAACATCAGCTGGTGCACATAATGAACCCGAACCTCTTCCCATCGTACCCGCCCGACTCGCCCTTCGGCATTCTCCAACAACACGCCCAGTTGCAACAGCTTAACGCGAACCTAAACGAAAACTCGTCGGCGCCCGGCATACAACACCCCCTAATGAACATGCTCAACAACGTCGCGGCGCAAAAGCGGAAGTTCGAAGACGACACCGAAAGCGACATCTCCGATCAGCCCAAAGACAAGCGGTTGCGAACGACGATTCTGCCCGAGCAGCTCGACTACCTCTACCAGAAGTACCAGATCGAAAGCAATCCGTCGAGGAAGATGTTGGAGAATATTGCGAGAGAGGTCGGGTTGAAGAAGAGGGTGGTCCAGGTGTGGTTTCAGAACACGAGGGCGCGCGAGAGGAAGGGACAGTTTCGGGCGCACGCCCAAGTCATAAACAAGCGGTGTCCGTTCTGTCCGGCTCTGTTCAAAGTAAAATCCGCGCTGGAGTCTCACTTGACCGCGAAACATTCAGATCAGTGCGCTCGTGGCGAAATTAACATTGACGCGTTGCCGGATGAGGAAGTCAGTTTGGAGTCGGCGCCGAGCTTCAACTCGACGGGCGAAAAGTGCCAGCAGGTACTTCCACCTTTGTTTCCACCTATGAACGCCGAGATTGAGAGTTCGATCAAGAAGTATTACGAGGAGAGTATGAAGAGGTACATCAGCGAGTTACAGGCGCACGCCGCGTCCACTAATGGCGATAAGAGTGAGATAAGATCGAAGGAGGATGGCGAGATTCCGTTGGATCTGTCGAAGCCTGTTGATTTATCTAGGCCGGTTAAGGTTTCGCTTGACCACGAGAAGGGGCTTTGTGATCCGGGCCCGCTCACGGATTTGAGCGAGAGGTCTATGTGCGACGAGAGGAGCGACTCCATGTCGGAAACCACCGAGTTTTTTGACGATGAGAGTAATCCAACTTCGCCTGCTAGTAGCACGCAAAGTACACAACAGCGGATGGGTTCCTCCGTACCGTCGGGGATGGGCTCGAAAAGGTACCGCACGCAAATGTCGTCGGTTCAAGTTAAGGTGATGAAGTCACTCTTCAACGATTATCGAACGCCTACGATGGCGGAATGTGAGATGTTGGGGCGCGAAATTGGCCTCCCGAAACGTGTGATACAAGTTTGGTTTCAAAACGCCAGGGCGAAAGAGAAAAAGAACAAAATTGCCTTACAGAAGGTTTTGGGGACGGCCGAACCTGAAAATCCGAAACTGCCCGAGGAGTGCAAATTCTGCTCGTTCAAATATTCGCATAAGTACTCGATTCAAGATCATATATTTACGAAGGGGCATATCGCGAATGTTCGAATGCATTTGGAGAGCGCCAATAAAGATGGGTCCGGGAGCGATGGGGAGTTTACGATTCCTCCGATACCGGGAGCCTCGGGAGTTGTGTCCGCGGATTCGACGACCAACCCGACGGGTCAGACGCACAACAACAACAGCCACCTCCAGCTTCTCCAGATGGCCAGCATGCAGATGGCGGCGTCCGTCAAGGGGGAGAAGGAGAACCAGGACGCCATCTTCCAGCAGCTCTACTCCCTCGGCAACAACAGTTCCTATCCACCTCAAAACCAATTTCTCCACAACTCCATGTTTAGTGCGAACGGTGAGTAACGTTTTTTTATTATTCAATGTAGAATATCTTGTAGGAATGTTGGGGTGAGTAGAAATACGCATGTTTAATGCAATATAGAGTCGCTACTACTACGGTTACGCTCCTATATTATCCTCGTACTTTAGTATGAATTGTTTTCTACGGAAAAATGAGAAATGTCTATTAATATTTCAAACCCCCCTTGTGTTTCTCATATGAATTCGTAATAGCTTAGTGTGGTCGCTTTTGGACGGGCGTCGTACGCGCCGTCGTCAATAATATATGGTGCACGTCGCGGCGCCCCGGATAGATTTGGGTTTTCCTTCACGAAATACATTTTTAAGATAAAACTTTTGTGTAGATGAAACCATTTATTTTTGAGTGAAATAATTAAAACAATTCTACCACGCAAACCGTGGAAAACTTAATTAATTAGAATTAGATAGGATTTAAAATTACGAGACGTAAATTATTATTGCAAAAATAAATGGGAATACGTAATTGTAGGGAGTCATATTTCCGATCGGCCATAAATTTTAAGGAACAAAAGATCCTATCCATAACTAATAACGGAGAGACACCGCATGTGTCGTTTTTTATGTTCACTGAAAATGCGTCACCCGCGGTCCCACACAATTACAAGGATTTATTTCAAGCGCATAAAAATACTGTCGATACCCTGTCGATACACGTTCCATTGTTATGTCTCCTACATTTTACCATATGCGAAAAAAAAGAGGTTTACACGTAAAAATAAAGCGTTGCTGTAATTATTTTTCTACTAATAATTGCGAGAAATTCTTTTGAAATCTGATTCTCGGACGCGCGCTTGAATTGTGGTCAGCTCGAGGATTCTTCATTATACAGTCGCGAGACTTGCTTTTCTGAAAGTCTAATTGCATGAGACCTTGCGAATTTAATTGTATTTACTGTGTAGTTTTGTCACAATTTTAGCGTTTTTCTATTATACCTCTTCGGTTCTTTTATCATTTTTGATCCATTTTTTAAATTATCATTCTGAGGTAGCGACTTAAAAGGCAAACTAGCCGGATGAGGCAAAATGCACCCCAATCTGAACTGTAAACTTACTTGCACCCTTCCCCCGTTTTTAGCAAGAATTAGCATTTTTTGTTGCGCACATCTTTTTGTGGTAAATACACTTCCCAAAACAATAGAAAGATAAACATTGTGGTGACAAAAAAGTAAAATTTTTGACGGTTTTTGGCTCTGATGGTTCATCGGAAATTCCTTAAGGGAAATGCACTATAAATGAATAAGGATAATTGAACTACTTCAAGTGGCATATTTTTTGTCAATTTTTGATTGAAAAATCTCTTCGATTAAAAAAATTGAGCTTCATCGAAGTACCGCGTGTTTTAAAAAATAGAGTTTTTGGATTGACCTGATCCTGGAGATTCACTAGTTTCTGTGGGTATGGATGTCACCATCCCTTCCACGTCGAATTGGAAACCTTCTTAGATTTAAAAGACTTGATTAGTTGATGAAAAACATAACCATAGCTTTTTGGGAAGTACTGCATGCATGGAAAATACGTTAAAGTTACTCGCCTTAGGGCAAAAACCTGTCTACTTGTTTCTTTTTCACCATTATTTTCTTCCTTTTGAATTTTTATCTGTATAGAGTTCTTTAGTGCTACCACCCTGTCCTTTTTAGATAGCAGAAGACACTCCGCCCACTATAATATAAAGACAAAATATAAAAATAAAATAAATATTATAAAAATCCCTAAGACTAGGGACTAAGCGCAGGGACCCCACGAAGGTTTTTGTTTTTAAATTTCAGTGTTTCCAATTAATATCTCTTCGTCCGACAGTAAAATTACGACAGAATTTCCATTGTTTCTGCGTGATCCATGGGAGTCTTCAATTCACATTCCCGATTACAGTGACAACTCAAATTTTTAGTTGTGTCACAGAATCAAATCTTGCAGAAACATAATATGATCGGAATTTTGACTGCTATAGGTCTTTAGAAGACCACAGTACTTAAACGGAAATCCTACTTAAATTTTGTTAAACTTTTTTAACCCATAAAGGCGGTTTGGAAACGACAATAGCCAATACAACGAAACCTGAATTCGGCACGTCCATCTTAATTCTAGGAATTTTCCTTATCTAATTTAACAATTTCTACCTAATAGTGCAATTTTTCTTTAAGAGTGCAATAGCCCTGTTATCTCAAACGATTACCTTCATCTTTAGCAAATAAACGAAAAACTTAATAAATCAACTTGAAACTGTCACATTTACACTAATGAGCAACTTGATAACAAATAAAAATCAGAGGTACAACAATTTCTTTATCTATTAATTCCAAGAAATCTCATCATTTAAACAGAAAATAAAAAAATACAACCTTGAGTGCACGCTCGATTTCGAAAATAGTTTTGTGATAAAACGTAATTAGAGTATTAGACCCACACCATTAATGTTGACATTAATTAAACAATTAGGCACCAGAATCTATTCCAAATGTCTTAATTCAAATACAACGTCCTGACTGACATTGTTTACACAGCAATACATAGAGCCCTTTTTCTTTGGATTACAGTGGAGAATACAAAAAGTAATTGAGCATGGGCACTATTAATATGTCCAGCATAAACGGAATATATGCACCTGCGTATTTTTACATATTGTGAAATTTTACACCTACACCCTGTATATCTTAAGGTCAACTTTTTGAATTCTTTTTCTTGATTACATTTTCCTATGTGTCACAACCTATACCTACTACCCATATAGGATGGAAAAAGGTAAAAACTGCGTAATTTTTACGTAGACGTAGCCAAACAAATTTTTGGATCACCGTTTCTGAGATTTGACCCAAAGTTGGTATTTTTTAAATGCAACACCCTGTATGTTTTCACGTCAGTTTTTTTTTGCATTCTTTTTCCTGATATCATTGATGTACCTATAATTTTTTTTAAATTTTTGCCATGAACTAAAAATAAAAACCTTATTTTTTTACGGTTTTTAAATAATAGGCCATGGATTCATAGAGATTTTGTTTTGTTTATTGTATCCATGGTAACTAAGGTTAACCAATAAAAATCGCTGAGGGTAGAAGCATCTCATTTTGAAGAATATGATATAATATAATAAAAAATCATACTACCTAAGACACGATAATGTCTCAAAAAATCAAACTTTTTTTTATGGTAGTAAAAGTTTCACAAAAAGTGGCCCAGGGTCGCCAAAACCAAAACTAAAACTCTAATCTTTAAAAACACCTGATATGCATTGCAGTCTCAGCCAAAATAGGACGCACTCTTTTGCGCTTTAAAATCGTAAGAAGAAAAGTGCCCCTCATGTGATTGTTTTGTCCGTCTATCCGTCTGTCTGCCTGCCCGTTCCTCGTGTATCTCAAGAACGAAAAGAGACAGCGATGTTAAATCTTCGCCAATCGAATTCTACGAGTTCAAAGATCAGTGCTATTGAGTATGAACCGGATCAAAAGTCGGGTTTTTGAATATGAGCTATCTTGTTTTTTGTTCGGTCATAGCTGCTTTTGTTCTAGTGATTTAAAAAATTGAACTTCTTGAATTGAAAATCCCATTTCCAGGCAACATTGATATCTCGTCCAACTAGCAATTTTAAAATTTTCGATTGATCTGAAACAAGTCGCTTATCGCTTGATTTTAGCGGCAAGATAATCTGTACTGAAAAGCCTTATTTCATCTTTCTGATGGCATCGGTCAAAAGACGTCCCAAGGAAAATTTGTACTGAAAAAATTATTTCCGAATACCGGAGAAATGTAAAATCGGGCTTTGAATCAAGATTGAATTATTGTATTGAACTTGGCGGAGGTCATTTCGAGCAATACATTCGTTTTCTTTAAACCTTTTTGGGTTATTAATTTTAAAAAAATAAAACGGTACTGTAAGTACCTACCTAGGTAATGAAAATCTCTTCCGAATTATGTGTCATTTGACCCCTCGTCCCTTTTAAACAATTGCAGGGCGTTGCTACCCCTAGCACAAGGTTAAAGTTACAAGAATTATTTGGGAATAAAAATTGGCCCCCCTCGACTTACAAGCCCGTGGTCTTTGGATTTTTGTCAAATCGTCTATTTTGCCAATTTTGGCGGGGTTTTTTTCAGTTTCGAATTTTGTTTCAAGTTTAATGCCTTATTATCTGATCAAGTTATGTGCCTTGTGGAGTAAAGTATTGACAAGTAACCAGTTTTAATTAACATTCGGAGGAAATGAATGCGTGAATGTTTCGGTGAATTTCGTGATTTTGGCAGCTGTTCATCGTCGCATCAATGATAATTAGCTCAGGTAAAAAGGATGACATCGAAGTTTTGTTATAGTCGAACCCCTCTCACTATCTTTCACAACATAAAGAGAGGAACGCGCCCGACACCCCGCCGTCGTTATATACCTCACGGGCGCATTCGCCACCACGTGGTGGTCGCGAATTAAACCAAATACGAGGCCGAAAGAAAACTAAAAGACAAAAACGTCAATGCAGTTCGATGGATAATAAATAAATTGAACGTACGCCTTTGCGACGTACTGCAAAAAAAATTGCGTGGAAACGAGGAGCTTGTAATACGAGTTTACGTTTAGCAAAAGAGACGTGATGATTCTAGGCGGAGTTGTAAGATTCATTCTTCTTTTGCAATAAAACCAACACGAAGCAGTTTCTATAGCTACCGAACTACACTCTTCCATTGGCCAAGATACGTCGACGATGTGCAATTACGAAGCTTCCATTCATTAGTGCGCTGAATCAACGCCCAAATTTCATAGAGAAAAATTAATCAAAATCTCTACTACGCGAGAGCACTGGAAAGAGGAGTAGAAAATGAAACGTCGAGATTCTCCCGAGATTTTCGCTGAAATGTTCATTGCGCGCTTTGAGATTGCAATTTCTATTGAAAATTTGATTCTTTTCTTCATTATTAATGTTATATGCGGGGGAGAGATGCCCGGTTCTTATTAAAGTAAGAGAAATAAAAGTGCGGGATCTTATTGGCTTTTTCTTCATTTTTTTTGCAGTTTGTCTCTCGCTTCCATTTTCGATGAAATTCAAATGGGGATTCACTGCGAGGGCACTTCAGTTTGTAACCTCACAAGGCGATCAATAATTGAAAATTGGCATTGCAACAAAGTCGCTTTAAATTACGAAAAAATTGCGGTGAGTGGGCTTCTACTGCAATTCGTAAATGTGTCAGAGTGGTGTCCATTTACAAAGGAGCTGACATAATTGGTGGAAAGCGTCTCCAATTGGACTTTTCACATTTCCAAGATAAATTGAAAAATGAAAATTATTATAGATTGTACATAGGTATACAGGGTGGCATAACAAAAACGAAACAGATTGAATAACTCGTAAGGAAATAGTTTTTGGAAAAAACCCAAGAACAGGTCGAATTTGGTTGGAATGGTGAGATATTTTACTTGCAAATGTACACCCCTGGCGTCAACCACCTAAGCAGGGTTGCCAGCCCTTCAATAATTTTAAATTGAACGTTAGAGCAGTTAATTTTCTCACGCGTATGGTTTAGTTTTCATTTTTAACCAATTTTTCATCCATAACATACGTTTACTGTAGCTAAATCTGCCTTTCGGTTGAATTTCGGGACACTATCTCTTATAAGTGCTTTCTCGGCCAATCTAAGAAGTCGTACTTTGGCTCGATTTCGAATTAAATATTTCCTTGTTTAGGAGTTTATTGAATTTCAGACACCTATTAAATACAATAACAACCCTTATTGATACAATACAAGAAACTAAACATTGGTTCAGATTGTTCATTTTGAACCCTTCGTGGGTGGTTTAAAATTTTCAGAGTTCCGAGCATTTGTGGCCTGCTTTTACGCCAAGTACAGCCGCCTCCGCTGCAGTCTTTCTTGCAACCCCGTGATAAAAAGTTCAGAACGTAGGGTGTGCCACTTTGCTCATCATTGTTGTTGGAATCAGCTCCTGTTGAGTCTTCTTCCATCCCCATTCCACCCTTAACCACTTCTGAACTTGGTGATAAGTTCGATAAGCGTGAAATGATGGACCATCTTCCGTTGGTGGCAAACGGGCATGGTGAACCTTAGCAAAGGCGACTGTTTTTACAAATTTCTTGTAGCGCAAGCTGTTGAGGGGATCTTCATGGAGTCTCCTCCATACAGAGCTATTAGCCCCTTCGCTCCGGCATCTGCGATTGCTTGGTAGACCGAATTAGGTTGGAGGAACACTTCAGCTGTGGTGATAAGTTCAATGATTTTCTGAATGGCAGACCACAGTTTGTTCTTCTCATGCCAAAAAAGGGCAGAGGTGGTGTCGCGCCCAATGAAGGCGTAGAAAAACAAGTCGAATCCTGGTGGGACTTCCAAAAAGTTTTCTGAGCGACGAATCATAAAGGCTCCTTTTTTGAGGATGCTCCTTTCAAAAGGGACCCAAAAGGGTCCATCCTCTCTTGTAAACTATCAATGCCTGGTAGGTACCTACAGTGATCTGATGAATGGAAAAAGAGTTACATTTTTCTAATTGGTGGAGGTGGAGCTCCCAATCCCCAATATTTTCCGCTTGGATGAATTGCTTCATTATCGCGGCCATCTTAAAATACTTCACTCAGAGTTTTGAGGTTGGTGTGACCAAACACACTCTTTAAGCAATGAAGCAGAGCCTGGGGTGATTACCGTGACACCGCACATCTCATGAAAAGTGTTTTCCCCATCCAATGTGTGGGCATTGACAAATGTGAACTGCATGAAGGATCCTTTTTCAATGGGAGAAGTGAATTCTCCTCGGACGATGACTGAGCTTTTGATACGCATCGCCTCACTGTAAGTGTATGAAAACCCCATTGCAGAGCAGAGGTTTATTAGATGTTTTGAACCAAAATCCTGTATAACTACCAAATCTGGTCTTCAAGGAAGAAACGAAAGAATTTGGCCTGACTGCAGATATTAGTAAATGAGCCACTTTCCTCTTTCACTCGACCTAAAGAAAGAATTCCGCATATTTTCACTGCAACTTCATCTTCATTGGGAATCAATTTCGTTTGAGAAAATCCGAAACACTTCTTCAAAAACTTTACCGATTGACTCACTTCTTTACAGTTATAGATGTCAAATTCCAAACCTGGCCTTTCACCCGTGAATTAGTTTAAACGCGTATCGCTCCGGGCGAACGGACAGACCTGACATTCTCGATAAGGACAACTATAATTTTAATGTTGACTGGTGGGCAATAAATGACAAAATGTTATTGTGGTTCCTTGATTTATACTAACTGGAATTGCGTTTCAAAATGAGTTTTGAGTAGAATTCCTCGGAGATGATTTTTCAAAAATGTGGGAGTAAAAGAGAAAAGCTTTTTAAATAGCAATAATCTTGTTGTAAAATAAACAAGGATTATAAAAAAAAGGATTTGAATAAGAAATCGGTATTCAGTGTTGGGGTCATTTGTTTAAGGTAGAAATTCCGTTCGCGATGCCAATACTTGAGACGTTAAAAACCAAACTACAGACTACAATACTTTAATATAATTTACAGCGCTCAGACTAGAGCGAGATGGATACTTGGTAATTGGCAGGAGTTGGAGCGAGAGATGGGCATGAATTAAACTCAAACCAGGTTATAAATTATACAATACTTATTTACGAACTATTCTGCCTGTGGCCGGCCAAACAAGTCAAAGAAGGTGTTCGGACAACTTTTAATAGCGCGCAGGTGTTTAATATGAGCGTTCGATCATAAAAAAGTTATAATACTTTAAACTAACGCGTTACTGGCGAATAAAAGTGATGTTAATATTAATAATAATAATAACAACTTTAAAACTGAGTTTAATGTACTTTGAAACGCTCGAAATTGCAATTGTTGACCAAAGCGTAATTATGGTACCATAACCTCCATGGTTCATCGACGCCGAAAAACCATTCATTAATTAATCGATTTTTTTCCAAGCCATGACCAACCTCGTGACAGCAATACGAAGACACAATACAAATGCGTACAGGGAAAACGTAAATTTTCTAAACCCACACACGCGTCCCCCTCGAGCAAAAGCCGAATGGAAAACGAATTCTGAATTTAAAATATTCCAATTCGAGTTGGACGCAGATAAGTTAGCGGATAGTCGTCCAAGTAAGTTTAGACCTTAATATTATATATCGGAAAGTTCAATTCGCCTGTTTCGCTACGAAACACTATTGCAAATACGACAGGCACCCCCTATTTAAGTAGCGCCATTTCTTTAAATCGCTTAAATTGTCTCTAAAATAAATCGAATTGACGCTTAGCTATGTACATTTGTCTCCTCGCAAATTGTTATTTTCGAGACATTTATACTATAACGAGAAATACCTAAAGTGTTTGCCTAAAATATATTCCCGAGCTTTTCCCCAGCTGATGCCAACCGGCGAATTGATTTTCCTAGTTGCAATTGATCAACAAATTCGGAGCTGTTTTTCTCAAAGGCGAACCGAACTCAATTAAAGATTGACTCAGGTAAACCGAAACTAGTAAAGAGTTCGGTTTGCAGATTTTTCATTCGTTTATTGGGGACAAGCATCAGGAATCGGTTAATATCCGTAAGTTCGATATAATAGAATGGAATTTGCAATGGAAATTCGCCCTGCAATTCTAAACTTAACCATTTTCGTGTTTTAAGAATTAATCAACTTTTACTTTTAACTGCCTTTGTGCAATAAATTTTTTTTAGCGGTGGACACTTGGACAGTGGTGATTAATATCTTAAAAAAAAACTTTTAGTTTGCATACAAGTTACATGAAACTCAATTTTGGAATTTTTTTAATGCTTCATTTCACGAGAAAACTGGTAGAAAGAGCGGTGGAGATTTCGACAGCATATGTAACAAATTTTAATGGAAACTTGAAGATTAACATAGCCAATTTAACCTATAGATATCTAGCAATATCTACATGGAATGATAATTAATTAAAAAAACGAACAGCCCCAATTGTTGTTTAAATTTTAAACTAACTTTGTACAAGGTGGCTTAAATTTGTGGGTCACTATTGTGATCTCCGCAACGGTGAGAGATACAGTGTAGGTTAAATGCGGGCAAAGTTGCCCCTTTTTGTTACTAAAAAAACGCATTTGAAATTTTTGAAAAATCTTTAAAAATCACTTAGATATCACCGAAAAAGTCAAATTTAGTATTCATTTTCCCTAACTTATTAAATGGTCGGAAATTGACGGTTCCCGTTAGCACCTTCTATGGCCACTTTTTTTCTGTTATCAGAATTTTCTTATTTCCTATGATCACCATATTGGATTTTTACGGAATGAGAGAGAGAACAAAAAAAGAAAAATAATGATGTGTCACACGTCATAGTTTTACATTTACAAGAAAAATTTCGAAATCAAATTTTTATTTTATTTATTTATTTGCCTTTATTTTTGATTTTGGGTGGTTATAAACCTCCGTCTTTCTTTTGCTGGGGAGTATTCAATACCCCCCGGTGCTACATTCTTTGCAATACTTCCTACGTTACCTTCCCCAAACTTTTCAAAACGAAAAGTGACCAACATGTGGTAATTTGACATATAGTGCCACTTATGTACTGATAAATGCTAAGTGACGATTCCCGTCATCAGTAAATTCTAACTAAATATTGACATTAAATGCCAAATCGCAATGAGTGTCAATTGAAAAATGCTCGTTGTCAATAGTGTGAATTGACAGTATTGACAAACACCAAGTGCCGCTTAAAAGATTTCAATGTTTGTCAAATAACTCTTATTATTCTGTAACTAGAAAAAAAATATTCGTGTGTAAGTTGTCAGTTGAGACTTACTCAAATAACAAGTACAGAGTGCCAACTATCAGGTGCCAAAGTGGTAATAAAAGTGTCAATTTATTGACAAATATCAAATTATTTAGGCGATATGACGGAGACGAGTCTTCTAAGACGAATATTCCTCGGTGGAATATACTGGGTGCGAATATTTCGGGCGTTAATTTTTTAAGAGCAGATATTTAACGGGAATCTTTGACCTATGATATGTATACTGTACCACCACCGCTTCTTTAAAATGTCTCCGTTTTTTTTTAATTTTGAGGCCCTTCACTGTCAGCCCTTACTTTTAACTTAGGGATGTAGCTATGATTGGTGTAGGGGTGGCGGTCCAACGTCCTTCTGCCTATGTGCTGGATTTAAATAGGCGGTATTGGAGAAAGTAATTGATTTATCAAATAATGCTTGAATTAAATGGTGGATTATTCAATTATAATATTTTACTAGTCTACAGACGCGGAAGAGGGGCCAAATTTAACCTCACCTTCGAAGCTTTCCCTTTAAAAATGTACAGGGTGTTTTTTGGGAACTTTACTTAAACGTTTCTGGAAAAGTGAAATGGATAGGTCCAGGAGTAGGTAATTTGCACATAGGAGTAGGCCGAAGCGATATAAAATATTTTAAAAATGGTGACACATTCGGAAATGCCGGAAGTAGCTAGTGACTTCGTTATTTTACCAACCCCTAAAATCATGGTCCACTACAAAAAGGAAATTCAAAAGAAAATGGTAGGAATTCAATGAAATGGGAATAAGGCAGAATAGTAAGAAAATCGCCATTATTCATTAAAAAAAAACTGTGTTTTTAGTCTTTCTTAAGTTTGGGTCGCCATAGGTGCGGTCGTACGCAACTTAACTTTTTTTAAGTACTCTAAAAGGAAGCCCTATTTCTGTATACACTGGTAAAACGGGGTTTCCATAACTATAACCGTTTTTAATAATCCATTTTCAAGGTACCGTCTGCATCCGCCATGTTCTATTTAAAGTGAAAATAATTTAAAAGACATAAATTCTAGATATAGGCATGTGAGTATCAAAAAAACTGAAATTTCAGGTAGAATCCAAAAATACATTTAAAAAATCGATTTAGACCTAATGGGGAAAGGGTCATTAAATTTTCTTTTTATTGGGGGGATATTCCCCAGATCCCCCCTGTGTACATTCTGCTTCAAAACTGTCAGCCTGAACACTCTCATTACAGTTTTCGGTAAAACCTCCCGTTCCGGGGAGTATGCAATACCCCCTAGCTCAGGAAGATCATGTACTTTAGTATACCAATGATCTGATATTGATAATGATGATTGTAGGGAAAGGGTCATTGGAGTTTCTTTGTGCTGCCATACTCTCAGACCCCCAGGTGTTACAGTACCACCAATACAGTCTGCGTAATCACACTCATTCCATTTTTCGGTAAAACGCCATCCAACGCACAGCGCGGTGGTTCAAATTCGTGGCTCACCATTGTGATCTCCGAAATGGTGTGAAATGCAGTGTACGTTAATGGGCCAAAGTTGCCCCTTTCTTTGACATTTTTGAAAAATCCTTACATTCTGTGAACAGATTGAGATTCTCTGAAAAAAAGTGCCCATAGAAGATGGGAACCGTCCATTTTCGACCGTTGAAGTTATGGAAAATCAAAACGAAATTTAACATTTTCAGTTTTTCCGTTATTTTCAATGATATTTCAAAATTTCCAATGCGTCACAAAAAGAGGCAATTTTGATCCCATTTAACTTACAATGTATCTTTAACCGTTACGGAAATCCCAATGGTGAGCCACGATTTGCACCACCCTGTACACAGTGAGTGCTAAGAGGTCTTCCCCAAGTTTTATTTAAAATTTTGGAAATTATTTATTTGTTTGTTGATTTTCTAGAAACTGGTTTATTAGGGAATGCAAATTTTAGTCTTCTTATGATCTTCAAAATTTCTCCAAAATATTGTGCTCATTTTGGCCCGATTTGAGCGCCAATCCATAAGTATTATGCGTTTTTTGTTTCAGAGAAAATAAATATTTTGCGTTGGGGGTCCAATTTGATGCTAGAACGCCATAGTCTTGTGCTCATTTGTGCGCTAATACTAAGGTTTTGTGTACCTTTCGTTTCGGAGAAATTCAAAATTTCTAAAGGGGGTGTCAGCTTCACACAGGATCCCTCACAATCGAGGCTACTTGAAACGTATGTCATAATTTTGTGCGCCAGTCCCCAAGTTTTGTGCATCTTTCGTTTTGGAGAAAGTTAATATTTAGGAGAGGTCCGATTAAGGAATTAAACTGTAACTTTTGCCTCAATGGCTAAAGGCACAAAAAACCGGGGATAATTAAGAATAAATTGACCTGTACTCAAAATTGCAATTGTAGTTCGCGAAATTGGCACTTAATTTGTACACCAAAAAATTCTAAGAGAATGAAGATTCATGGAAATAAAGGAAAAGTCAATAAACATTAGTAAATGTCCACCGAAATTCAAAATTTATTTCTCCGAAATCTTAAAGAAAATTCATGCTTTCAAAAGATTAGCCTGAAAATTCAAAAAATAATCATATTTCAATTCAAAAGCGTTCAAAAATTCAAAACAAGAATAAATTCAGGAGAATTTGTTTTTGAATTCTTGAAATTATCCAAAGTACACAACTATAAAGTTAAAATTGAAAACAAAACCGGAAAAATTCAAAACATTCCAGAAATTAAAAAAATTCAAAAGGCATTCAGAATAACTATCATGAACACTAAAAAAAATGAATCAACAAGATTTGAATGTTGGGACCAGGGTTGAGAAAGTTTATTTTAATCCACACATGAGGAATCGTCATTTATGCACCACGATGCATTTTTGATGACCATTAAATATTAGATACGGCCGAAGTGTTAAAATAAATGCCCAGGAATCTTTAATATTCCGTCGGATCGTTTTAGTAATTTGAAAATTCGTAGTTCAAAATTTAATTTGGAGTAGGATTGATTGGGCCTCCTTTTGCCACAAATTTTACGCGATGACAATTTCTTCCTAATCTGCTTTGCCCTATACCTAGCTAGAAATTTGCACACCATACGACGAAAATGTCCTAGGTTTAGGAGGGATAACTTTGATTCTTTAATATGGATTACAAAAACCTATTTTTGATGTTCCCATAATTTTCCTATCTTACTTTTCCGCACTCATATATTTATAGGTAAAGTACTTTTTCTGAAACTACTTTAGAAACAACTACTTTCGCTTCTAAAAGGGGTGACGAAAATGTGATTTCCTCTCCAGTGAGGAAAATAAACAACAATTGGTGTGTTAATCTTAATAATGACATTTAAAATTGAAACATGCCCGTATCTTGATTGCTAAATGTCAAGCTTCATTATTGCATACGATAATTTTTCAATTTTGATTGCAGTTTCAGAAAAAATTATGTGTAAAACTTGAGAAAAAAGTGTTTTTCAACTGAAAAACTACACTTTTCTTCTCTAGACGTACAAATAACTATTAATTTATCTTTAGATTTGCTACCGTCTGAAATACGATGTCGCGAAAGTTGGAGCGAAAAAGTAGCTCAATGAACTCTTCCGAGGGTAGCACTCCAATGGACACATATTGTTCACAAAGTCCCAATTTGAACAATAATCTTAGAAGAATCCTCCGCCAGTTAGTAATCAGAAGAGAAATTATTTCGTCGCTCTAAAACCGTTTTATTGCCCACTTTATGACATATTCTTTTCATACATAGTAATCCCGTTTGAGACTTTTTCGCCCATTACCGCCGCGAGCGTGGAAAGCCGTTTTTCTCGCACACGTGAATGACTAATTCTGAGATACGGCCGGTCGAGAATTTTCCCAAAACGGTATTTATGTGATCGAAAGAAAAAGTGGGACGTTCCAACTAATTTATATATCGGGCCGGATGAAGGCGGAGGTGGTTTTTTTTAACTAATCTGTATTTGTAGTGTTCTAAGCACGTCCGCGTGTATCGAAAGAAACGCCGTGTAACACTAAATTCTGAGCATAGCCGTAATAAACTCGGTTAGCAAGCGAGGAATCCGAAATATCCGAGGAATCACTATTCCGCATAGCAAAACAGAGTTATGACTTGTTATATAGCCGTTTGATCATACCAAAGCCGTTATCACGCTCCCAACGATATCATTTAGTGAACTTACAGCTTTATGAGATGTTTTGTGTCATATTTTATCGTCCGCTTAAATTCAATTCGCCGTCTGGAGCTTTTGCCCGTTTTCGGAAACTGGGGGGGCGAGATTGGTTAATTACTCGAAGGGGGTGCGAGACTTTCTGGCTTATGTGTTAAATTCGTAATCAAGCTCACGGTTTGTCGTTTCGGGAAAAGCTCGCCGCCTCCAATTGAGGGGTTGGTGTGCTTCGCGCATGAATTTTCCGGCGCCGCCCTCGCCGTACACCTTTATTTTCCCAATTAGCCCTCGCTTCGAGCTGGATATATCGCTTTGGCACACAACGAACTTTGTGAATATACCGAAAAAGTTCTGGGATAATTGATTTTCCTCCCCCCGAATTTTCATTTTTAAAAAATGGAAGTCGCATGTCTAGTTGGTGTTTTAAGTTTGATGCGAGCTGGTCACGTCGTGATCTCGACGTAAATAATTAATTTTTCCAACTGCTGTAAAAAAAGTTATGTCCGTCGTTCTTTTGTGGTTTCAGGATAACAGCAGACTGAGTACGTGCCTCCTAAAACTACGTCTCTACTAAATATTTATGCTCTCTTCCTTTGGGATCCCAAAAAAGTAATTATAACTGGAAGTGCATTATATGCAAAGTACGTCGATCAGATAAACGATTGATGGGAATCCGTATAACAGGAAAGGATAATGTATCATAATATTCACAGACGTAATGAAATTGAGATAATATTTACAGTACGCCATATTAGCATATTTCTCATTGTAAATGTTGAGTGATGGCGACAGCATTAACGGACTGGTTTAGTCTTGGTTGTCGATTTGAATATTTAAATCTGTCACCGCAATCCTTTTGTCTGGTCGCAAATAAATAAATGCATAACTTTTAGAATTGCTAATTATTGAAATCAAGATGGCTCGGGCTGTCAAAACAATTTATTTTTCATTTTGCCCCAATGAAAAATTCAAATGTATGACTATTTTATATTCCAGATGCGTATAAAAAAGGCCTCGTTAATTTTTAGGTAAGTTTTGTCTCGTTCGTCGAGTTTAAAATTCACGTCATTAAAGCCAATATTTTCTTCCAATCGTTATTGATGGTTGACAGTTTGCATCAAGATAGACGTCTACAGTTGACGAGTTTAAATCTTTGTCTTTCACAGAATAGGCTACGGTTTTTTACTTACCCCGCCGAAAAAACTTGAAATGCATCCACTCTCATTTTCGAACTATCTGATTGCGCGCCTCTCAGATATTAAATGCGAATTTTAAAAGCCCCAAACGCTTTTTGCCGCCCATCTCCAAACCGAGCGATTTACACATACATCGAATCCGAGAAATGGGTCAAACGTCTCGATTTTCTCATTACGTTATTATCGTTAGAAAGCTGTGATCAATATTTCATTAGCGAGCCTCCTATCTTATCCGCAGAAATATTGACAATATCTTCTACACATTTTGATGCTTGAAAATAGAATTGGGGTTGGTTGCTGCTTTTTTTGATTTAACGTTGTAAGGTCAAGGTCTCTTTGTTTTTCGAAAAATATTGTAATCAAACCCTGAGGTCGTTTTTATGATGTTTCTTTAATGTCCGTGTATTCAAAAACTTATGATAACGGGAAATTCAGGGTAACATAATGTTAAAGTATGAATGTAAACTATATTTTAGGTTGGTATTAGCAAAATTTCACTTGAAAGTGAAATGGAATTGCAGGATGTGACTTCAAAATGGAATTTTTGGTGTTTTGATGTTAGTTTTAACAATGTTATATCAGATAAGTTTTAGTATTACTTATAGTTTTATACTAATAATTATTCTGCGTCTTGTGATATGAAGTAAATGAAAATGTATTTAAAAAGACACGTTAAATTTCATTTCCGTTAATGCTTTATGAAGTGCTAAACGAGAATTATACCTAAGTCTGCAAGTGACGGATAATTTGACGTTTGAAAATTCGGCGCCCCCTCGCAACCAATACTTTACCAGTACGCGGAAATTAGGTAGATCCTCCACTTTCCAGAACAAAGCTCCCCTCTATCATAACAAGGGATGAATTTTTCAGTTTTATTTTAATCTTCAAAATTTCGTACGCGCGGCGTTTTTCCTCCCCAAATATCCTGTTTATCTTTAACTTGAAATCGTATAGATCGCTAACGAATCCCAATCCCTTGTTTGATGCTGACAAATGAGAATTTTTTGCTCTATCGAGTGTATCTCTCTAAAGAGATCTATATATGTATTTATATGCGTATATAGAAGGGGTGCAAAACAAAGTTGTGCTAATCAATCAATGGCTTCAATAATATCAATGGTAAATCCGCCTAGCCCAAGGCTTCCGGGCGGGTTCTGTTAAACTAACCGAATGATTTAATCATCGTCAGAGTGGAAAAACTCTGTCTTAACAATTTAGCTACCGAATTAAAATTATCAGGCGCGGAAAGTGGTCGATATGCCTACACAATGCCTGCGAGTATTAAATTTTTAAGTAAAAAGTCCAGATCTTTTCAATTTGGAACATCTCATATGTCAATGTAGCGAGGTGAATATTGTAGTAAAGCGGAGGCTTTGCTGGAGAGGCGTCCCAACGTCGTGACGCTGGCACGGATAAGAAGACGCTGAAATTCATTACATGCTTGGCTTCATAGGGAGATTGTATTTTTTCGTTTTTCCTTATTTTCCATGTGCGCCCCCTTAGGGCCTGTACGCTTGAGATTGCAAACGCCCTCTATTATAAAAGGGCATTTTAATAATTTTGCAAAAAATACAGTAGTCGAATGTCAACGTTATGATTTATCTTGGAAACGGGCGCATTCCTTTAATAATCCTTACCTGTGAGAGCACCCACATAATTTATAACAGTAACAAAGGACTTAGAATGCACCTTTTGTCCACTTTTACCTGCCCGCTTCGAAATAAGGAATATTGTCCTTCGGACGTAGTTGGTTTCTTTTTGTTTCGATCAAGTTATGGATTTCGAGCTTGTTTAATATTCATTGTTTCGCTCCCCGTTTTCTGCGTAAGGCACGGGGTAAGATTGTCACCCAGCATTCTCTTATAAATATTTTGGGTATGCTTTATGTTAATGAAGCCGCTAGATTCGTTTGACCATTTTGACAGACGATTTATCAATATTTTTATCTCGAATATCTCGCATTCTTAATCGGTTATTTTTAATTAAGTTTTTTATTCGCCTTCCCTGACATTTAAAAATTATGGACCCACTGCCTTTGTAACGCTTTTTCACGAATCGCACAATTGCACCCATTAACAATTATATTACTGGTCGGGAATGGGAAAAGGGTGATTTTTTAAATGGAAGTGAAATATTACAAGGGCAGTTTTAAATTTCGCTTATACCCTCACGTCTGTGTATAAAAGCAGTTCCATAAATACAAAACTTGAGGTCGACACCCATAAAATATAATTTAAAATTCTGATCCTAATACAATGGTTTATGGCATTGTTTAATGCAAGGCTTCAAGGGCAGTAAGGATCGTCCTAATCCAGGATTTAGAATTCTGACAATGAAGAGAAATTGGTCGGCACGTTTTGTCTTGTCTCGGCGGAAAAAAAGACATTATCTCCGTACGTAATCAAGCGAAGGCAAACGGTGAAAGTTTGTAAGGGGGTGCGTTTATCAATTTATTTAATTCCAAAACACATCTGCCTTCGTTCTCTGCGAAATCAATAGAATTTCGATACATTCGGTAGCGACGCACTAAATTCTCCTAATAATAAAGACCAAACTCCGTCAAAACATTTAACAGGGTGGAATTCATTGTACGCATTCTTTTGTTAAGGTGTTTGCCAGTTCTCCCAATAGTGCAATCCGTAATTTTCCCTACATAAAAAAATGTTTTTTCATGCAAAATCCCCTAACTACGTATTATATTTTAAATGATTAATGGCCGGGAGGCGAAAAATCGCCGCAATTTCCGTTGGAGCGCTATCGACTAATTGTAGCGGCACTTGCTTGCAATTCCGCAATTGTGCAACTTGTTTTTGCGCCCGAATTCCAATTTAGACGGAACGAGTGTAAGGGCAACCCAACATAAGACACCACCGGAGCCCGGCTTGCTCATTTGAATATAAAGAAATACAGCTCATTCTATTTTACATCTTAAATCTCCGACCACAAAAAAGCTGAGCTCAGAATTGAAAAGGATTTAATGTGAAAACTTTAAATTTATTACCACAGAACAATGATACCAGTTTTTATAGACTTAAATTATTGGTTAAGTTTGGTCATTTAAAATAGCGTTGTTAACTAAGTTATACATTCTGATAATACGTGGTACTTTCCTGCATTTATTACATCAAATCGCCCACGACTGTCCCCTGAACACTTATCATATCGGGTTGTTACAAAAAAGTCCCGCTGCAATTATTCAACTTTGTTCGAGAACGAGAAAAACAAATTAGCATATTTACAGTGAGCTTAATTTTAGAAGCTCATTAGCGTATACGTACGAGACAAACAACTTAATTATACAAGAAACCTCTAAATTAGTGCTCTGAATTATTCTTTTTATTAAATGGTGGTTAACTTTCTTGATTCCTTTGAAGGACCTCAAATTGCTGAATTTCTGAATATTTATTATTTGTCTCGTACTAAAATGCAAAAATCGTTACCTGTTCAGTTTTTTTGGGTTCTTTGTGTTGTTCTTTTGAAAAGGAAACAAAAACTACAGTTGGGACGAATCCTTAAAAAACAATTCGAATCAAGGATACTTTATACTCACCTTTAAGGCTTGGTTATGCTAAAGGAGGAAGTAGTTATCGACCTACAAACAATTGTTGTAAGAGTGAGTGCGCCGATAGCACTGTCAATTTGCAATTTCTACTGACGTAATCAAAGTTGGACACAAGAGCAAATAAATGGATTATTACAGCAGATTCCAGCGCCAGAGTTGGAGATTTGAACTGTCATAGTCCACTATGGGGATCTCATCAGGCCCACAAAGAAGCCGATCCAATAATAGTCCGAAAGCTGGTGGACATTGTTGGGTAGGTATTTGAGGCACGCTGAAAAACTTGTCCAATACTTCTCCAATAATACCGAAATACAGAATTGCAGACCTGGCTGAGGAATAGCGGGGCTAAATCAACTCTTGTATTTTTAAAGATACGAATTTTTTTTAAAAATATGTTCTTGAGGCATTTCGAAATGTTTTCACCTTTAAATTAATCATTTAAAGAGCGAGAAAACCATTTAGTGGGGTCTTACACTTTTCCTTCAAACCTTTGACCTTCGGGCCGCAAGCTTTTGAGCCTTTTCTGTAACAGAAAGCACCGCAAACAAACAAGAGGAGTAGTGAATAGCGCGGGCCATAGAATATTGCGCAATAACAATGCTAACATCTGACACGGAGGCTAATCGTATACTAAAACTTGTAATTAATATTGAAAAAGAATTAATAATTGGAATGACTTTACACGAGAAAAAGCAAAATTTTGATCGACCACAGATTATTCTTACAGTTCGGATATAACAGCACACACGTGACGTTAAATTCAAGAAAAATACACTACGATGCACAAATACCTAAATTTCTATTCAACAGCAAATGCAATCTAATTAATTCAAAATGTAAACAAGCTAATATAAACAAATTCTTCGGAAAAAAATGATTAATCAAAGTCAAAAAGTAAATCCGTAATTGTTGTTGATATACCCAAAACGGTCTTAGAACTTGTAAAACATCCAAAAATGCGTCAGCGAAGTGTCAAAAGCACAATAACAAGAGAAAACTTCAGTAATCTGGTACAGCAATAATAAAAATTCGAAAAAAGGCTGACAAAAATTGTCGAGTAACTGTAATGGAGTGTATTCTTCCACAAGTAATGATCGAATACCGTCTTTGTAAAAAGAAGTTCATACGCCGAAAGGAATTAAAGAAAACTCTGCACGATCTCAGTCGGCAAAACAAAGAAATCTATATGAAGATAACAAATTTACTACAGGAATAGCTTAGATCTAAATTAGTGAATGAGCAATAAGAATTCCCCAAAAAAGATGCACAAATATGTATATCGCCGTATAAATACAATTTCGCACATTAATTTTAATTAATATTGTCCTTATTACATAGTTTATGGGGACGGATCCGTTTAAATTAAGTTCATAATTTCCATGGACTTTAAATTTACATATATCAGTAAAATGTACACGATTCACACTGGAAAACTTCGGAAAACTCTACTAAAATTGGCTCTGAAAATTTCGCTCCGAAGAAGAATTTGTCTCTCTCGTTCGTCCCCCAATGAAAAATTCTCGCTCAAAAAGAAATTGCTGCGCTCCCAATTTAAGTTCTCTCTCCATGATAGTACCGTAATGCACATTCCCTAGGAGGCGAATTTAGTTATTTAGCTCATCAAATGTGCAAAAATCTACTGCTGCTGAGAATAACTTTTTGATCAGAGCAGAATATATCGCCAATACTTACAAATCCAGTCAAACCGGGAATTTTTGAGTTCGATTTGAGTAATTTTGGAACCAGCAATACTGTCTAAAATCTAAACTTGTTCCTATCTGAGAACCGGGGACGAATTTCACTGAGATCATAGAAAAAGCACAACTTTTACATTATAGTAGAACTCATTTCTGCCTATACCTGTCTCTCTACTGTCTAATATTTGAACCAAAATTTATCCAATTGGAATTCGAGTGTAATTGCACCCTTTTACTTGTAAAAAGACTATACACGGTGTCCCAACGAAAATCTGTACTCTCCTAAAATTCCGCAAAATAATTGTTGGGACAAAAATCCAAAAACCGGTCGATATTTATATCGAGGGGGTCGCAAAAATACTTTACCCCTGCGCCCATAATTTTCATTACCTACACAAAAGGGATTCAAATCCAGATCTGACGTTTCTCAAATCCTTACTCTCACAATAACCAGCCTCAGAGATCGAAAACGGGTAAACTGGCTGGTTATTTGTGCAAGATTATTCTAGGATTGTTTATAGGTACAAACCCGGCATTATCTGTTCGATTTTTTTTTAAATTAACGTTTGGTTTCAATTTAATCCGTAACCTAAGCTCAATTTTTAGCGCCACTGTTAATTTAGCATCATTTTTGCACTTCATTTTGAAATTTCATTCCGTGCAAAAGGCACCAAGAACCAAGCTACCTTTAAATCTTACGAGAACAGAGTGTCGGACGAGACGCCAAAAAGAGACGTCTGGGCGAGACATATTTATTGATGTCAAAACTTTTAAGTGCAAATATTTCGCGAACGAAATGTCGGAGGTGGGTACTCACAAAGAGAAAATAGAAAGTCTGAACAAAACATATCTAATGGTAGAGTTAAAATTGTAAGTGCAAATATATGGAGAACAGAACGAAGTGTCGGAAGAGGTTACTCGCAAAAAGCGACCGGAACTTCTGTACGAAGTACCTATATTTATGGGTGAGGTGAAAACATCAACTGCGAATATCTCGAGAATGAATTGGAGGAGGGTACTGACAAAGAGAAAATATCACGTGCGGACGACACACATCTATTGGTAACTCCAGACGAATATCTCAAGAACGGAGTGTCGGAAGAGAGTACTCATATAAGAGCGATTAGAACATTTGGTTGTAACATATCTATTGGTGAGGTCAAAATGAATAGCGAGAGAAAGGAGTTGTCGGAGGAGGGCACCAGCGAAGCGAAAACAGAATATTTGTACAAGATATGCCTATTTGTGATGTCAAAATGAATGCCTCCAGAAAGGAGTGTTTGATGGAGAGACGTCTGGATGAAACATCTATTGGCTACGTCAGTTTAAATGCGAATATCTGGATAACCAAGTGTCGGAGAAGGGTACTCACAGAAGGAAAATTTAACAATGATATTGATGAAACTGTGGTTGATTCAGATGAGATCAATAATAACGTCAAAATCAGTTATATACCTTATCATTATTGGTTTCAAAAGCTCAATGCGAAAATTTCATCGGGGCGCTTTATTTGCACAATAGTTGTGCACAATTTATACTTGTTTTAATAGGCCGTTAAACCTATTTTTTCTATACTCGAAAACGTAACGAACAATACACTTGTATCCCTCGTAGAGTAGCTTTCCCGCAACACAAAGCGTTCCTTTCTTAAGACTGCATGAAGTAATTGTATAGGTAGACCATCCAAATATCTTTGTAACAAATTCGGAACTTGCACGCCCTCTGTTGAGATTTGGGGATGAGTAATGCATGACTGAAAAATAGCTAGGTAATTTCCATGCACAAATAATTAATTAAAGCAAAGAAAGAATATAAGAAAATTGTATCCCGTATAAAGTACCTTGTGAATAAATTAAAAGGAAAACGTCGTTTTAATAAAATTGATGCACAGCACGCAATACCCCGTGTATATCAAAATCTATTTAGCTTCTATCATTTTTATAGGAGATAGAGACGAACGTCCTTTTTCGTTCTGAATTATAAATATCTATTGGGAAATCGGGACGCGCGGCTTGCGGCAAAGGCAATTTTAGCGAAAAATCCAGACGAATAAATATATAATATGTGATTCGAAGTTATTGAAATAAGTAACGAAGGTTATTAAAAACTGAGAGAAGAAGCGCAATAGCATGACGTTTTTTTTGTTTCTTTCGTGGAACGGGGGTGCCGGTAGTGGTAGTTCAATCAGTTGTTGAATTTATTTGGCAAGGGGGCGATTTAGAAAAACGGAGGGGTACTGTACCATCTTGTACGGGGCATTTTATATTTAAATGTTGCATGATTAACTAGTATTAAATAAACGTAACGTCCTCTTAAAGGTTTGGTTATAATTTATTTTTTATTGTCTCTCGCTATTACACAAACGCGATTTCGAATTCGTTTTTATTAACATTTTACAGTTGGCACAGTAACGATTTATCAAAGGGAACCATTGAAATGCGTACCGCGCAGATCAAAAACTTCTGCTATTCTCCGGATGCAGCGTGCAAGCCAAGATATTTGTTTAGGCTTAGGACCTCGGCTAATTTGTAACACCGTTTCCAGGTAGAAATATAAGTTTACAATGGAATGAATGAAGTTTTTTTTTCTGTTAAATGTGAATTTTAAGCGGATGCCGAACGAAATTTTTGGATTCCTTTATAAAGAAACAATTGGGGTTGAAGACTTTGTGTAAACAAGTTCGGAGCCTGTTCACCGATTTCACCGTTTTCGAAAGTAGCGACGATTTTTGTAAATATTAATCATGTGTAAATCTCTATCTGACCCTGACATATTTATTAATTAATTTTTTTTTAAGGTGCAAATTCTTATTATTTTTGTTTTAACTATTTCAGTGCAAGATCCTTCTCAATGTGACTTTGGATCCTTGCTGGCCTCTATTGTTTCAAAGGTCAGTAAACGAGCTTAATTATTCTCGCTTAATTAGTAATAAGCCAGGGTCGGATAACTTTGGTCAGTAACGAGTGATGCGAAGGAGAGAGGAAAAAATCCACCCCTCTTAAAATATAAAGTAACATCCGCTTTTTATCTTTTGTAATTTTTCGATTACATCTACTAGGGGCTGCATTTTTTATGTGTAGAAATTTCTGCTTCTACCCCTCTTAATAAGAATCGAAAAAATGAGTCACGCATGTATTGCACCCTCGAGAAATGAGGCTTCTTACGCATTAAACGCACCCGCGGGTTTAAAGTATCGATCCGCTGGCATACATGCGAAAATTACAAGATTCTTTCACTCCCCGGGTGTTTTTTAAAAAAATAATTCTCCCATTAGCGAAATTCTTATAATCCCATTTTAAGTCGTAGTTAATTACGCTAATTCCCATTCTTTCCGAGTTTTCAGACGACTGAAACTAATTACCGTTGAAGCTTAGTGAATTTTCACGAGCTCTTTCGCGCCACTTAATGTATTTTAATTAGTCGACGAGGGCTGCTTGCGGCTAATTGTAAAATTAACATCATTCCACCCCTACAGCCACTTGTTGCGCGAAAGGGTTGATTTTACACGAGCATTTAACCCTAATCTGTTAATTACAAAGTGTCACTTCTTTAAAATTGCTCCCAATTGCTGCAGTTAATTATCCTTCAAGTTTGCTTAGCAATTATAGCAGAGATTACAACGCCTCCACCACAATAAATTCGTGTAAATTGTGTGTGTAATTATTTTAACTAGTGTATCCCTATTAACTGACTAATTACATTTTATTAGGGATGCTTCACACTCTAATTAGCCCTGACGTCATGTCCGTCTTCCTGTATTCCTATTGGTTTTAATTGACACTGATTTTTATTAAACCATTAACGCATTATACGAATGAAGAAAAAAAGCAGAAACTTTAATGCGAAGCCAAAGTCGCCTAAAAGAACATAAATATTATATTGATTTTATTTTACGGCCACAACAAATTTAAATACGCGATAAAGGTACATGTTTACGTCAATTTCTTACCAAAGGTGCATATATTTTGAAAGCTCGTTTAATTAATGTTTATTTCTCCCTCCTTTTACCGATCAAATATAGCCCAGATGCTTACGGTATAAGAATCAAATTTTTTCTGGATCTATAGATAATAACAAGGTAATTCAATAAATTGTTATTGATTTGTGTTTTATTCGTCTTTTCTAATGTTTATTTAGACCCTTAATAATAGTGCGCGTTTTGTGTATATACTTTCCTCATTTATTCGACAATAAAGCTAAGTCCGATGGAAAATGCTCAAACCTAATAATCTGTATGGGAAAATTCCAGATACACAAAATGGTCACATTTGTATTTGTTTTTAAATACAAAACATATGGATACAGGTTAGACGAAAGCTGTGGAGCGAGAAGGAAAAAAAAAACAAAATTTGAATAAAAGATCAATAGAGTTAAAAAGTGCAACCCCTGTCCATTTGCGCCATTGGAGAATAATGGGCAAATACTACCAAGTATTGTTCTTTAAGGAGGGTGAATTTCTCCATTTCCACCGCAATTTACAAGAAACCGACGTACAGTTTAGTGGAGCTTTTAGCTTTCTAATAGAAATTTATACACCTTTCTTTAAATTTCTCTATTCCCCTTTCTCATTTGTTAGGTTAAATAAAAAATTCACAAAATGTTTTTTTTGCTTTTTTGGCAAAAAATCGTATGGAAAGTGTTACTTTATTTCACGATGCGTTTCCATGGCGTTTAATCCTAGCTATGTACAATAGAGTAAATAGTGTAGTTTAAATCAGTGAAAATACCTTGGTCTCGATATCTCCCATTAAATTCTCTTTGAGATAAAGGGTCCACATCCCCTGCTATTTCATTACCCATTATCCAAAAGTACCGCTACACCATCCTGCTTCTTCAGGCTCACTGTTCGCAGCGTTTGTAAACCTCCCGCCGTAGTTATTCCTGTACCCTTTGGAAGAATCACTGCTCCATATGGAAAACGGCCTTTGAGAGGTGGGGTTACTTACTAGTGCGACTTTTCATACTTAAATAGTAAAATTCTCATATTTCGATTGGTCCTGTAAATTTTCCATAGCAAGGATTTTTGGGTTTTTGTTCCCTGTTAAAAGGCACTGCCTGACCAATATCACCAATATCAATCGTCAGATTGTCTGAATTAATTTTTTTTAAGGAGAGAAGTCTTTTTGAGGGGCCTTAGTAAATTAGCAACTTGGAAGTCCTAAAAACGTCCATTTCCAGTCCTGGTACGGTTCTGACCATACTAAGTATTGCAATTGTTCGAACGCCAGCACCGGCGGAACGTGCTGTAAAGCCGTTACCAGAAACGTCGAAGCACCAGCTCAGAGTTAACACAGCCGCCAAAAGTGTATCTGCTTTTTAGGGGAATTTTTTTTCGATGCTGATGGTTTAGTCCGTCTGTTCCTCGTGTAACTCGAGAACGAAAAGAGATAGCGATGTCAAAACTTAGGCAATCGATTTCTATGAGTTCAAGGATCAATGCAATTGAATATTAGCCGGATTAAAAGTCGTGTTTCCGAATGCGAGCTGTTTTAATTATGTTCCAGGGGTACACAAGAAATTCCCCTACTGAAAATCGCATGTGATTGTTCGTATCTTGTTTTATATTAAGATAATTTACGAAGGGATGTAATTTTAATGCTCTCTCTAGGCGTTTGAACAGCGAGTTAAAAGCAAAATTTCATATTTGATTGAAAATCTTGGAATTTAAGTTTTTGTTTTTTTTTCTCAGTCTTTCCAAGCTGATTTTA
Source organism: Photinus pyralis (assembly GCF_008802855.1). Lineage (NCBI taxonomy): Eukaryota > Metazoa > Arthropoda > Insecta > Coleoptera > Lampyridae > Photinus > Photinus pyralis. The sequence goes on from NW_022170663.1 coordinate 12,830,997, forward strand.
AATGGCACATTTCACTTAATTTTTGCATAATTTAAACATTCCTAGGTACCACCTGTAAAGATATAAAAATAAAATCCAGAACTACTATGCTTTTTCTATTTGCCACTCTTTCCGAAATTATTAAATAAACAAAAAGGGAAAAAAAGACACTTCTTAGAATCAATCAAAGAAAAGCATCTTACTCGAGGGGGGGGGGCAATGTGTGCTGATTTGTAAAATCCGTTTTCCTTGAATTGAAATGCAGGGGCCAATTTGACTCCTAGCTCCCACGTTTTTTATAGATAAGGAATAGGCAGTAATGGCAATCAATTGTGCCTGATGCATATTGGAATGTGCCATGGGGGCTGAGAGTTAAAATGGCCCCCGAGGTTTGAATTCAAGAGCTATTGGGTACAGTAAGACTATTTTCGAAAATTTGAACGGCACAATTCAATACGCAGTGAGCAGAAATTAATTGTCATGATTACTAATTCCATATGTGTAAAAAACATTGGGAGCTGAAAGTCAAGTTGGCCCCCGGGATTTGAGTGCATGAACTACCCTGTACTATTTTCGTATATTTGACCAGTACAATCCAATATGCATCGAGCACAACTCGTTAAAGTAGCAGGGGAATTTGTACCTTAAAAAAACCAAGGGGTAGAGAGTCAAATGGCCCCTGCGTTTCAATTCAAGGCAAACTGATTGTGCTGGAGCTGAGAAACACACAACGAATAACTGAAAATCTTCCTTAAAAGATTAAATTGTAGCGGTTTGCATTACAATAATTATTTAACACTGAGAAAATGAGCCTAAATTGCATTAAAATTTTTACCAAAACTACAGTAAAATATCATAAAATCCAAAGGTTAGGGACACTGAAACTAGGAATAAAGGGAGAAATGTTTTCTTGGGATAAATTATTTTAAATTAAGTTTTCCTGGTTCCATATATTACATTTAATTTAATAAATGAGCCATACCCGTTCGATGATGCAGTAAAGCAATAATTAAAAGGGAAGTCGAAACCGCATTCAGAAAGACTTTAATTAGGTAATTCTGAATTGATAATTATGGAGCTCGAGGAGGAAAAAAAACGGCGGAGTTTTTCAATAATGATTTTATATAAAGCGCACGTATTTGGAACGAAGATATTTTATAATTCAGAAAAACTGAGCGTCGGAAGCAAAAATCCATATCTCACCCCAAGCGGCCGCCCTCCCCCTCGCTATTATAACTCGCGGAGCGAAAAAGTAAATTTTAAGAAACCCTCGCCCTCGCGCTCGCCTACTGCAGCCGTCCAATTTCTTTCTAAAAGTTTGTTTTAAGAACGGGCGCCCCACGCCCGAAATTGGCCGACTGCAATTAAATAGGCAATTTATTTTTTATGCGACTCGGGATTTTTTAATCAAACCGCGATATAATTAAAATGTAGCTCTATACGGCACGAGATTTTTGGCTTCGCGATCGCTGAAATACAAATGGCTGTTGATTGTGTTTTTATACGTTCTCCCGTTTGTAGTACACGTGTTTACGTGTTAGTTTAATTGAGTCATCCATCAGTCTCGATTTTTCTTATTTTTCGAGAGACCGTATGAATTTTTCGTTTTATAGCCAACTTAAAAGCCCTAACTGGACTTTTTACAAAGGTCTTGCCGAAGTAATTTAAGAACAATTGAATCCATCCCTTAGGTTGTCCGTTTTTGCAAAGACGGCGACGTGCCTTTAAATATTTATTGTGGGGGTCTCGGACTCGCATCCGGTTCGTCTCCTAGCAAATTGTCACGTGCCTTTTGCTTGGACCGTTTTTAAACGGGTTACGGTAATTAATTATTCGGCGATAAAAAAAACGGTAAGGAACGTTCTTTGGCCTGCAGTCAATGATCTTGGGCATCACCAAAATAAATTGTTGTTGTGATTGAGTGGGCCGCGATTTAACTACATTTTAATCAGACTCAATCTAAGACACAACGGCGATACAAATTTATACAAGGCTGAGTAACATTGGGCTTGCCTCAATTCCAATTACCCTTCGATTTTAATGTGGAAAACACGGCGTTACTTTCCGTTTAGTATTTGTCTGGTCCGTACCGTTGAATGTTCAATTTAATGTATTGACAAGTATGTTATCTCCTGCATACGATTCTAATGGCGTTCTTTATTTATTTCGGAACGTGTGGAGCATTTTTAATGGGGCCGTTAGGGACTTATGGATTTTAAATACATTCTAATCAGGTTCGCTGATAAACTCGTTCGGTACATTTTTAACCCAATAGTTTTAATCATCGTAGACGTTTAAGGACATATGTTACCTATAATTACATTATAAATATGTCAGCTTGTATTTCTGAATGGCCGCTTATATGCACAGTACAATAATAAAAATCAGTGAACGCTCTTAAGTGCATTTATTTTAATTTAATATCTCTCTCGATGGAACTTTGGAAAAAAAATGGCACTATTATATTAGTCGCCTTTTTTATTACTAAACATACACTCGACTAATGATCTTGGTGGGATGTCGTCTAACGTGGCGTTGAAATCACTTTAAGCCACATGCGTTACTTAATCATCTCTCAACGGTATGGCGATGCCCATTAATTATTCTAATGTTTTTAACTACACTGGAAACTTCTTGCTCACTTGCGAAAAATCTAGCATTCCATTGTAAAAATTTATGGTTTCGGTTTCCGGAAACGCTTCATTTTTGTGATCGTTCATCTTAGAGATTCCGAAATTTCTACCTTTTCTAGGTTTCTATATCCTACATCTAGTGATTTTGTTCTTAGTTTGTCACTTCTCATTAGTTGGTCTATGAATATAAAAAATAACTCTTTCCTCCTTGCCCGACTCCTTCGTTTGTGTGGAGTTTTATTTCTTACTGATCACTTTATTTCGGGTATTTCGGTACATGCATCTTACTACTCTTACTTAATTTATTATTCACATTTTTCTCTTCGCAAATTCTATTTCTTGCCACCCGATCGAACGCTTTCTCCATATCCCTAAACGCTAAATAGATTTGGTTTGTGATCTAGTCCTCATTCTACTGATGATTACTTTGATTGTAAACACGTGATCTTCAAACATCTTCATTGGGGTGCTCAATAAAGCAATTCTTCTGTATTTACTACACACCATCGCATCTCCTTTCTTAAAGATTGGTAGGATTACTCCAATTTCCCAGTCCGTCAGAGGGTTTTCCACCTTCCAAACTTTTTTTTAAACATTTCTAAAAGTAAGTAATTTCCGCTTTCTCCCATACATTTAACCATTTCTTTAGTAATTGTGTCATTCCCTTTTTACCATTTTTTAATTTATTTATCACTTCTAATAATTCGTCCACTGTTATTTCGCCACTTTTCTGTTACTCCTATATTGGCAAGTGCGTTCACAGACAACGAAATGAAAGAAAAATACTAATGTGCCGTTCAGCGTAAAATTTTATTCCCCCTGAAAGGGCTGTGTCGAGTGGCGTATTGAGAAGTATCTCTACCAGAATATTCTTACGTTCAAACAAATTAAAACTGTTTTTAATTAGTTACGCCTTTCCCCGACATCGGAAAAATATGCCGATGTTAATTATACTTATGTAAATAGTCGGAATGAAATCTCCAAATTCGGCGGTCCTTACTAACGAAGCGCCCAACTTAACACGCTTCTAGATACCGGGTGTTCAGCAAAGCTGGTCGACTCCACAAATATACGGTGTGGTGATAACTTCGAGTATCAACTTCAAGGCGGAAAATTTAGTTACAATGTACTCAAAACTCAAAACCAGTACATCCTTTCTCCAACTGACTATTATTTTTAACTTTTAAGAACTGAAGAATACTCAGAAAGTGTTATACATCTTAATTTTTTACTTTTTTCATGAAGAAGTTCGTCTTCAATAAAATATGCGTACCCCGTATGTGAACGTAGTGATATTTTGACACTGATTAGTAATAGCGAAATATCCAATATGTGTTTGTAAGTAATTGCAATTTTGGAATTTTTTCAGGAGGAACTGGAGGACTACTTCTAGATACGGGCGCAGGACCATCATTTCTGCCACTTCCGGCTTCAGTGTTAGAGCAGGTGGCGGCCGGAAATTCTGATCCTGGCGTGACAACGGTACGGATGCCCGAGGTGATCGCGAACCCGCGACTGGCGGAGTTTCCCGGTCGCGAAATTGACGTCGAGGTGTGTTTCGTGTGTAAAAAGTGTCGGGTCGCGTTTCCGGGCGAGTCGCCCTTACTCATACATCAGAGGCAGTGCTTCAGTGGTTGCCTAGAGAGTCGTGGTGCTTTTCGGATAGTGCAGTTCGGTTACGAGTGCAAATATTGCTTGGGCGTTGAACGCTTTAAGTCATTTCAAGATTTCCGAAGGCACTGCGAGAGCGAGATACACATGAAAACGGCAAAGGTGAGTTCGTCGTCGCTACCGCCACCGTCGGAATCGCCGCTGAGTCACGAGATGGAGGACGTGGTGAATCAAATAACGCTGCTTGCCGCGAGGGCGGCGCAGGAGGCACGTCCGGACGGTGGTCGCGTGTTGGACTCTAATACGTTTTGTCAGCCGCCCGATCCAACAAAGCGACGTTTTTTGTCACCCGGAGACGTTGCGCAGCCATTGACGAGTGCCGGGCACTGAGCCACCTCCACGTTCCCGATATTATGACGTTGTTAAATTCATGTAAAACCCCGGTCGCGTTCGACTACCCACGATAACCTTATTTCTTACAATCATACGTACAGTTCCTACCGTGGGTGATCGGAAGCGGCCGTTTCGCATAGGAACTCGAGCCGAAACATGGCGTTCTACTAGAACAATGAAATACGAACTCCAACTACCAGTTTTAAACTTAATAAGCAATTTAAATAATACTTTATATTTACAGCTGATCTATATTTTTAAACGTTATATCGTAGATGTGTCAGTGTAGTTGTATAAATGTTGTATAGTCGAGTAGGTCCGATGATTCCTATTGCAACGTATAGTTACTACGACAATGAGTGTTTCAAATGTCGCCTAAGTATATAAATACAAAAAAGAATATACTGTTGGCCGGAGTAAAGTGTACATAGATAGATAGGTAGGGTAGACGCAAGAGTTCCTCATAAACGATTTTTTCTAAACCGGCGCGTGCCGGTCTAACAAACTACGACATAAACAAAATGTTCCTATCGAGATGTAGTTGATGTACTGCATGCGGCACTCTAGTGAGGGTCCAAAAAAAAGCCGCAGCCGGGCCCGGGGCTGGGCCCGGGCCATCTCACGGCAGCCCAGTAAAACAAGTTCCTATCGTCCACGTCCGACAGTTCCTCAACAGCTACTCGCATAATCGGGCGTGGGCAACTTTTTTTATTGATTATTATTACTATAAATTATTACAAAAAATCTTTTATTATTATTGACACATTATTGAAAGTTAATAATAAGACAAATGCTGTATTTATCATATATATGTATATGTATATCAGCTGGTAAGGTACGCGGGGCCGCACCCCCACGTTCGCTTCATGGATCACCCGTCATCCCACAAATCTGGTACTTTCATGCCAGCAAAAATGAAAATTGGTTCCTACTAATTGCTAATAATCGATTACTTATATGGTGTTTAAGTAATAATAATATAGTTATGTTTTAAACGTTGGTTTTCACCGGCATTGTACGTATATATAGTAGTAGAAATTATATTTAAAATTTTAAATATAATCTAGGTTTACGTATCCAAAAGAACTCAAAACTGGGAAATACCTCGGTATGACCTGCCTCGCATTTTAGTGAGTTTATTTGGAACTAAGTGTGATTGTTGATATAGCGCGAATCCGGTGCCGGTGAAGCGGTGCTTGCTATTATATATACATATATAAAGAAAAACACCCCCACATATCGACTTCTAACGCCTGACACCGAGCTTTCAATTACGTTCTTTTCTAAGCGGGTGAGCTTTTACTTGGAGAAAAAATCCATCCCTTTACCTCATCATCCGGCGGCACCGCTTTCGCCACCCCGGTATACCTCGCAACTAGCAATGCTAAGTGAATGTGACACGTGGAGTCTTAAACGAGCTACCACCTTCTGACGTATAACACGATTATTATTACTATTCATATTATTATATTATTAATTATTGCAACTATATTTAGGGCAGTCGGTGTGTAATATTTGCAAAAATTGATTTTTTCGTATATTGAGGACTTTGTGTGTCCGTAACGTGGTTCCTAATATCTTTCATATCGCAAATTTATTGATGATAAAAATTTAAATAAAAAACACTTACTTTTTATACAAAAAATACAAATTTTTGCCATTCGAGCTCTCTAGAATACTCTCTGTGTTTGTGTTGACCCTATCACTAACATTTGTAACATCCTGTATAGGCTGATTTTTTAACAATTGTGATACGAGAGTATTGCAAGAAAAAACATTGTGATCGGTTGGTGAGTCATTCTCTCATGCATTATCTTCACGCTTTGGTTTACAAAGATGCATCCCACTTTCTCCTCTCCTGTTATCTATTCCCGCATGTTTTATTTCTTTTGGATTTTGTTTTACTGGTTTATTTTTACGTTTTTGTGCCGTTTCGGACCCAGCACCGTTTTTTTGAGTTTTGTTAAGTTCTGCGTGCAGTTTATCCTACACCCTATTTGTCGGCTATTGTGTTAATTTGTTGTTATCCTGTTAATTTTGTATAAATGTTGTTACGTTGCCGGCAAACGACGTGTATGTATAAAGCCAGTATATATTTTTATTTGTAAGAGGAACATATCTCAATTATGCAGTAGTTTGGTTTGCATCTTTGTAAATAATATTTCAATTCGCGCCTTAGTTTTTGTAATTTTTAGCTTTAAGTTGTATAAATTATTTTTTAGAGAACAAAAAAGCTTTTTGTAGCGAAAGCTAATATTTAATTTACGCTGCGCTAAGACTTGAAACAGTGATTTAGGTTAAGTTTGCATAATATTAATTGAAAAACAATTAAGATAATTTATTTTTCGTTATGTGATGTACATATAAATAGCTAAGATAATTTAATGACTGTGTATGTGTGAGAGATATGTTCAGCCAATCTCGTGAAAAGGAATTCTTTCAGTTTCATTGTTAAAAAAATGCTTTATTTTGTATACGAACTGTTTGCTAAATTTAGATTTAATAATGGACTGTTCTTTATAAAGGAAAATCAGTTTTTATTTTGCACAAAAAAAGAACGTTTGGTTTCATTTGCAGGACAATTAAAATCATGAATATTAATAATAATATTTAATAGGTAAATGTTTGTATCCTACGGCTTGAGCCGCCTCTCAATTTGTGAGTGTATATGAAAGTCAAATAAACTACATAGTTTATCATAAAGTTGTGTTTTATTCGCCTATAAAATTTGGGGGATAATGTTCATTTCGCTGGCATTCGTCGATAGCGACGCATGTGAAGGTAGAAATATATTTAGGTATTTGTTATCAGGAATTGCAGTCGGCGCCGAAATCCAGATTTTTCATATAGGTAGGTAGGTGTGCCTTAGGGATTTCCACCCTCTCGAAGACGCACGTGGAAATCTACAAAATCCGAAAGAATTGAACCATAGGTAGGTATTTCATTTTCAACTGCGCAAAGCTCGAATTTAATATTTTCAAAAAATTTTACCGAAACAAAAATTTGAAAATTTAAATGCTCCCAACGTTCCTTTCGTATGTACCATTGGTAAGAATATTGACAGGTAACGTTAGCCGTTATGTATAATTATAGAGCATTTTCACTTTTGTATATAATAAAGACCGTAATGGATCTATTTCTCTGTTATTATCCTTTGTAAATTTTCTTTGTTCAGCATCATCGATTTATCGCGACCAACGGATGCAAATTACGCCCGAAATTAGTCATTGTCATTTAGACGAAACCTTATTCCAAATCATTAATAATTACACAAAAAATGCAGCGTGGGTGAATAAAATTTATTGATTCCTTTTAAGTGATAGATTCATTGTTAGTGAAAAATTGATCTTTTCGTAGCTTTTTTTCAAAAAAATTAAACCTGCCTGTTAACGTCATTCCAGGGTTGATTTGCGTAGATTAAATGTGTATGTAACCAATGCCAATATACCCCTAATTTAAATTTGCCCTATTCAAACAATCGAAACTTTTTTCAAAAGAACTAAAGCGGATTTGTATAAATACTCTTGGCACTATTTGAAGATTGAACCGTGTAGATTCAATATCAAGTAATCACCCCGACTTGGTACTGAACCCGCGCTGTAACACGCAAGCTTATTGATATTGATGGGTTTGATTCATATCCACATACGTTAAATTTGGCCGATTTTATTAATCAGATTTTCTAATTTTTTTCTCAAGAATTAAAGCGTTTTTGTACAAATATCAGTGACACTAAAGATTGACTCGTGTCGATTCAGTGCGGCATTTAAATAATTATACTCCACACGTCTCTAGTGGCTGGTTGAAAACCAGGTTGAAAACTTTACAATTATTTAAAAAAAATTAGGGGTAGATATTCTTTTCAAGAATAGGGATTCTGTATATTGATTTTAATTCTATTAAGGGTTGATACGTGTAGATATTTTGGAATTAATAATATGCACGTATCCAACTACACACTCCTTAGAAATTTCCCAAGTCACGAAGCGTATTTTATTAATTTGAAATTAAACGTAAGTCTGATTTAGTATTATTATAGGGTCGAGACAACCCTAATTTCAACTTATTGTTCGCATCTCCAACGTAAACAAACGAAATATAGCTAAATGATAGTGCTTCTTAGGAGGGCTACATTTAAACTTAAACAACATTTAGACTTCATTCTATAAAACGATCTACGTTGATTTTTACTCTTTGATGGTATATTTTTTGGTAGTTTCTCCACTTTACCCCTTAATATAATCAAATGTTTCTTACTTCTGGATCTAAAACATCAACTTTCTTTTAATTTTTGAAGCAAGTCTGCTATCTTTTTGGATAGTTTATCCACTGTATCTCTTAATACTTAACTAAAGCAAGTAGTTAGTAGCCTTAATTTCTTCGAAATATAGCTTTCAGAAATATTAATTTTGCAATCGATCTTAAAAACAACCTATGGATTTTAAAGAACGTTAATACTAAAAGAAAGAAAAGTATAGATAATCTTATCGCTAGATCCGCGAGGTCTGTGAAGTTAACGATATTAAGATATGCAGGCCATCGTCACGCTAAAATTTTATATTCATTTTGTTCCAATTTTAGTGAGTTTATTTTTCCAAAGAACAACAAAACAGAAAGAAAGAAATACATTAGAATTTTTTGTTACAATAAAATGAGACTTGCAATTATTTTCATTGTTTTGTTTTGTTGCGTCCGAGGTTGCGTCGACTAGGTTTTGTTTTGTTTCTTTAATTCATCGAGGCTACTTGATTAAAATACAAAAACCGTTGATATAACTGGTATCAATTTTATGCTATAATGGATCGTTGAAAAGTAACTTAAAAATCCAATATGGCGCCTATTTAACTTCAGGAAGTTGGGAAATGTTCCTCAAAAGTAGCCATTGAATTTTATTTGACATCAATTCTAAATTAAGCTTCTGTATCAAACTTTGTTTGTATCTCGTATACGTTCGATGATATAAGACAATTACATGTTGACATCATAATGTGTAAAAATTTCATCCCTCAATTTAATACCCTTAGAATGAGTGTGGCAATCCCTAAATTTTTAAATACGAAGACAGGGTTTGTGATATACATCCTTTGAAAGGGCTTTTAATTCTCTTTACTACTATACCAATAATTAAATCGGTTGTTCCCAAATAGAAATTATTTTTGTCTGCAGCACGGTGGTTCCCCACCACACTATGCGGTCTAGGTGAAACATTGAAATCAAGAGTGAAGGCCTGGCGACCTGGGTAGCCACTCGGCTGATCCTCTACGCCCAATCAACCTTTCTGGGAAAACTATATCCAAGTAGTTTCTCACCAAGACCGCGTATTCTGCAGCCACATCTAACAGATCATTTCTATTTGGGAATAATTGATCTGATGTGGTTGAATAGAGAATTTAAAGACGTTTCAAATGATATATCACAAGCCTTTACCTCTTATTTCAAAATTTAGGGGTTTCCACTCTCACTCTAAGGGATGAGATTGTTACACATTATGTGTGTGTAATTTTAAAATATAAAATCCACGTTTGTGGCAGTGGAGATTGTAGGGGACGTTGTGCTGACTGTAATAATAATAATAATAATAATAATAGAGATTTATTGCCCAACAGAACAGACCTTCCAATTACAGGACAATACATAATAGTTAACGCGCAATGATTTAATGTAATAAGAAAAAAAAAAGAAAAAGAAAGAAACACAACAAAAAACTCAAAATCTTAACATAACTAAACAACAACAAAATAATTAAATTCATATTTAAAAAAAAAAAACCAAATTAAATTGTCGACAAACTGCAAGTTACATTCTATGCATATAAAATAAAGAGAGCAGGTGTAACGTGACATTTTCACTGTGACATGTAACTACGAAGCACGGCTGATATTTGAGATAAATATTATTGTAACTAAAGTAAAGACCATATACGATCACGAAGTAAGTCAATAATTATGAATTATAGTAGCCTTTGATTTTGTTCTTTTTTTGGTGTATTTTTCGCACAAAAAGTGTTTCAACTTCTCATTTTAAAAATGTTTAATTACTTTTTCTTCAGTTTTATTGTAAAATTTCTAAACGAACCTTAAATGAGTGACAAAACACGTTGATTTAGTCCATCGGAGTACAAAAAACATTTTTCTGTACTTTTTGTAACTAAGAAAATATAGAGTCATTCTGAAATTGACAAATTTTTCGATTTTCCCTCGTACCTCTTAAGCGAGTGAACAAATTTTGATTTCCCGAAATTAAGGCAGAGCTGGGCAGTATTCAATTTTGTGAATACTTTTTAGTATTCAAATCCTTTAAAGTATTCAAATACTTTGTAATTAAATACTTTTATGGAAGCAGTATTTGTATTTGTAACTCAAATACTTTCACAAATATTTAGTATTCGAACACTTCGCAAAGTATTTGGATACTTCGTGAAGTATTCGAATACTTCGCAAGGTATTTGAATACTTTGAGATGTATTCGAACACTTCGCTTAGTATTTGAATACTTACTTCCTTTTATACCAAAAATCACCTACACCAAAATTTCTCGAGAAAACACTTTTTCTTTCCGGGTCGATCTGAGACAATTTCTTTTCGGGTCAAAAAAAGGCAGTGTTTAACCTTCCTTTTTTTCCAAAAATCGACCGAACCAAAATTTCTCGGGAAAACACTTTTTCTTATTAATTTTGGTGCGTAGAATCCAAAACAGAATAAAAATAAAAGCAAAGCGTGCTGGAAAATTGTAAACAGTTTTCGAAATAATTTTCGCGGCCATTAAATCTGATCAGATGCATAATGCTACCGCAGAACAATTTAATGATTTCTTTATTAACATTGTTACAGAGATTGTAAATAAATCTATACCATCAGCAGTAACTTGTTATTTACAAAGTACCTTGGCACAGCTACCGTTGATCAAACCTTTGGATTTGTAGAGGTGAGTCAAAATGCTATAAGAGATGCTCTTAGAAGCATAAAAGTTAAATACACTTCAGATGTCTTTGGTATCACCACTGCAGTAATGAAATCGGTAACAGACGTTATTATAGGCCCATTAACCAAGTTAACAAATGAAATCATACGAACCGGATGTTTTCCTGACATTTTAAAACTGTCAAAAGTTATACCAATTCCAAAATGTGTTCAAGCGATAGAACTAAACAAATTTCGACCCATCTTCATTCTTCCTACTCTCTCGAAAGTGGTGGAAACTGTACTAAAAAATCAGATTTGTATGTATTTTGAAAAAAATAAACTTTTCAATACTAACCAATTCGGATTTAGAGCAGGAATGTCTACCTCGTTGGCCATCAGTAATTTAATTGAAATGATTGTGGAAGGGTTCGAAGCAAATTTAAGCACCGTTTCAATTTTTTGTGATCTTCAAAAAGCTTTTGACTGCGTCACCTACGAAATTCTTGTAAATAAGCTTATTCACTACGGTTTTGATGCTCTTAGTGCAAAACTTATTCGATCGTATTTGCATGGTAGAAAGCAGTGCACATATGTGGGGGGTTCAACATCCAGTTTTAAAAACGTGACACGAGGGGTACCGCAAGGTTCAATTTTAGGGCCGTTTCTGTTCCTTATATATATAAATGACATAAGCAATGCCGTGCCTGATGCCCATCTGACCCTATTTGCTGACGATACCACAGTATCAAAATGGAGTGGTGGCAGCGCGGACACATCCAAAATCATACAGAAATCGACAAAGAAAATCTCAGATTGGTTTACCGCAAACCAGTTATGCATGAATGTGGAGAAAACAAAAACGGTTGAATTCTCAAATAAAACTCTAAACTGGGATAATCCAGATTATGTGAAATTCCTCGGGGTATATTTAGATCCGAAGTTAAACTGGGGTTTGCATATCGACCATGTGTCCGGCAAGATTAGTCAGAACATATATGTATTGCGACGATTGTACAGTCAGGTAACTTCAGAAACGATTACTTCAGCGTATCATGGATTAATTCATCCGCTCATTAATTATTCCATCTTCTGTTGGGGTCATTCCTCTCACTCAAGAAGATTGTTTGGTCTTCAGCGCCGGGCTCTGCGCGTAATGACAGGAACTCCATATAGAAATGATGTAAGAACACAGTTTAACACTATGGAAATACTTACGTTGCCTTGTTTATATAAATATATACGTGTGTTTGTTACACGCTAAACAACAAAGAGATTCTTACACATTTCAAAACCAAATACATGGATATAGCACCAGGGGTGGTAATCTCGTGAGGAGTCAGTACCTCAGGTTGCAACGTTGCAGATACGGAGCAAATTATTATAGTCCCTGCTTTTTAAATAAACTGCCTACAGACATAACAAAGCTCCCATACACGATTTTTAAACACAATTTGAAAAAGTTTCTACTGAGAAAAGTTTTTACTCAATAAATGAATTCGTAAGCTATCGTTGGCCTTCGGCCGATTTTCTGGAGTAAATTATACACGTCTAGGTGTTTGTTTGTCTGTTTATTTAACTTGTTTGTTTGTTTTTCTATCTGTACTGTTTTATACATATAGACATTAGGCCTTGACAATTGTAAACAAATTTATTTTGTAAAAACAAGAACAATAAATAAATACTAAATACTAAAACAATTCGTACTTTTTCGATCAAACTTCTCAATCAAAAAGTTATAGACTAGAAACCAATTTCGTAAGAAAATTCAAAGGGCTGTAACTTTTGAACTAGTAGCCCAATCTTGGAACTATTTGAAATTATGGATTCTACAGGCCACGTTCTATAAGAAATTTTCTTTCCGGGTCGATCTGAGACAATCTTTTTTTCGGGCCAAAAAAAAGGCAGTGTTTAACCTTCCTTTTTTTCCAAAAATCGACTGCACCAAAATTTCTCGGGAAAACAATTTTTCTTATTAATTTTGGTGCGTAGAATCCAAAACAATTCGTACTTTTACGATCAGACTTCTCGATCAAAAGTTATAGACTAGAAACCAGGCTAGAAACCAATTTCGTAAGAAAATTCAAAGGGCTGTAACTTTTGAACTAGGACCCCAATCTTGGAACTGTTTGAAATTATGGATTCTACAGGTCACGTTCTATAAGAAAATTTTTTTCCGGGTCGATCTGAGACAATTTTTTCTTCGGGCCTCAAAAAAAGGCAGGTTATAACCTTCCTTTTTTTCCAAAAATCGACTGCACCAAAATTTCTCGAGAAAACACTTTTTCTTATTAATTTTGGTGCGTAGAATCCAAAACAATTCGTACTTTTTCGATCAGACTTCTCAATCCAAAGTTATAGACTAGAACCAAATTTCGTAAGAAAATTCAAAGGGCTGTAACTTTTGAACTAGTAGCCCAATCTTGGAACTGTTTGAAATTATGGATTCTACAGGCCACGTTGTACAAGAAAATTTTGTTTCCCGGTCGATCTGAGATAATTTTTCTTCGGGCCTCAAAAAAAGGCAGGTTATAACCTTCCTTTTTTTCCAAAAATCGACTGCACCAAAATTTCTCGAGAAAACACTTTTACTTATTAATTTTGGTGCGTAGAATCCAAAACAATTCGTACTTTTTCGATCAGACTTCTCAATCCAAAGTTATAGACTAGAACCAAATTTCGTAAGAAAATTCAAAGGGCTGTAACTTTTGAACTAGTAGCCCAATCTAACCTATGAAAATTTTGGGTTTAACACAATGAATTTTCAGACGCTCAAAAGTGTTATTAGCATATCCAAATATAAACAATAATAAAATTGTTTAAAAAATTATGCTACTAGCTCTTAGACTATTAGGTTGATTAAGATACGTAATAAGATCAAAACTGAATATTTTGGTTTACTATTTTGGATATTAATTCGTTCTTCAGCCTTGAAAATTTGTAAAACTAGAATCTAAAACTGTGTTACAATTAACTGAAATTTATTATATTCAGTTACATATTAAAACTGGCTAAAATTTTCTTTTAAATTACTTTTGAAAATTTTAAGATGCTCGGCTCGTGTGCATAGTTAAATGGAATTTTATTTAACACTCCTTTTCGGTATCTTTTATGGTAAGGGGATTATGATCCGAGAAGTCTTAGATGCTACACCTTGTATAAAAAAATATTTGAAGTAATAGAAAATTTACACTCCTCCAAATAAATATTCAGTTAAAAAGTGCGATAGAATGTCCCAAAAAAAATCGTAATCGCCAAATCGTTAGGGGAGTATTCGATGTACGGCAAAAGTTACTACCTTTAGAAATACATGAATCTATAATTCTAATATGGTTCTGAATGTGGTTGAAAACTTCGTAATTCCAAAATAGCGATTGGTATTTGTATGCACAGTACAAGAGTTGCATATAGGCGCTTTCAACATAATCAAAGGTGCAAAAATATTTGTGTACTATAAAGGAGACACCCCCTTAAATAAACACGAATATTGCAAACTATACTCTAAATTTCGTTAAAAATGTGCTTTTTCCAAGTTTTCTCAGTAGCATGGAGAATTTACCTAAATATGACATACAAGAATGCATGTTTTGGGAGCAATTTTTGCACTTACTTCTCCTTCTCCAAATCTGCGATAGTAACGATTCCCATATGATCTCAAAAAGACAAAACAAACATAATTGCACAGAGATATCGTCGATAAGCTTCGTAAATAGTAAAGAATTCTGAAGAGGTTATAACTACGTGGCTATTATACGAATACCGCTGGAATGTGGTGCTAATAATCATATACCTACCTCTGGCGTGTAAATAGAATTACGGATTACGTGCATTATAGGTGCGATACTCTTAAAACTATCACTTCGTGAAAGTTAGTCGAAGTAAGACGTAAAATCTATCAATATTGTCGCCGTTTCTTTATTCCCATAGCATATTATCGCACTTTCATCAACAAATTATCCGTGAAGGGAGCACGATTCCGACATTTGAATTAGTAAATATTCTTAATAATCACTGGACGATTTGCTGCTAAATACTACGGAACTGTTACATAAAAACGATTCCTTACTTTCTTGGAAAGATTTATTTGTACCTACCACTCATGTATTTAGTTAACGCGAAAAACTGTTAACTGAGTTGAGCTTTACCCGTGTGGGGGCGGGAAAGAATACCCTTACCGCAGAGAGCACTGCGTGTCGTAAGAGGCGACCAAACAACTGCATGTAAGCCATAACTCCGGGTGATAGGAGGGTGGATACTTACATTGTCCTCAAATTTTGTAAATAAATCGAGGGAGTCCAATTTCGATTGCTTCATTTTGCCACATATCCTATCTCATGGTAGATTTACTCGTATATTTATCCAAACAAGTTGCGTGTATTGATTGTATCTCTTCTGATCCATCAAATTTTTCAGTTTCTTTAATGTGATATTTAATGGATCCACAAGCAGTGAAAACTCATCTGATCTGTGATTAATAAAAATTTAAAGGTTTCATTTTTGGGACAAAACTGTTCGTTTCCTAATTGATCCGAGGCAACTTCTTCTTTGATCGATTGTGGAGGCTTTACTAAAAATCCAATATACCACTTAGACGTGTATTTGAGATACTGCCTATGCTCGAAAAATGTTTATTTGTAAATATCTTAATACGTTTTCAAAGGAGAACTTGTTAAGGGAAAAGTAGCAAAAAAAGGAAACTTTTCAATAATAACTTTTTAAGTATATTTTAAAACTCCGGTCGCTAAAGTATCAAAATGTTTAATATCTAAGAGCAATTCCTTGTAAATTGTACTTCTTTATAGTGCATGCCTTCTCTTTCATTACATTATTACACAGAAACTGCACTTCGGTAAAAATGGTTTATCAAATGTAGCAAAAGAAAATTAAATCATTAGCAAGGACAGTCAAAAAGAAAACATTAGAATGAAGAAAACTAAACTATAAAAATCGGACACACTCAAGATACTGAGATGATCACTAGGAACGCATACAAATTAATATACACGACCACAGAATTATTCAGGGATGAAGAGAAAATGAAATGGAAATTGTAATGAGCAAGTAAAACATGTGTGGTGAAAGAAAAAAGCAAATTCATTCAAGTTGATCTTTATTTGACTATTTGAACCCCTTCGTGATTTCAGAATTCTTATTTTAATTGTCGACCACCTGTGTGCGGGACAATATGTCCAAACTATTTTCATAAGCTTTTCTGTGTTTCAACGATTTTGTTTTAATTTTTTTCATGTATTTCTAAATAAATTTTTGCCATTGTCAATCAATTAATTGCGTGTTTATTCAAATCCATTGTGCGACCCGGATAGTGTCAAATGGAAATAGATTGTACCAATTTTGTGAGAGTGGTCAACTTGGGCAGGAGAAGGCATTGGCAAGTTCAGCAGAATATTCCAAGCTGCAGACAACCTTTAAAAGGGATGTGGTGGTCACAAAGTAGAATATGAACCAACCGCGATTGTCTCACCCTATAAATACCACATATACATCGCTCCCTCCCCTTATAAAGAAATTCTTTTTTTAAGGATTGCGAAAATTCATGAGCTACACCGGACCTCAGAATTCGGCGAGGTCTGCGTGTTCCCTAACAAAGTAATTTATGCGCGAGATGAAAACTACCGAATTACCTGCATCTAAAAAGCGAGCGTTTCTTAAATTTGGAAGCTGAGCATAGAAATTAATCATAATTAAGCGAAGCCTGACTGATTTACTTTTAATTACACGACATAACAGTAATCGAGAGTATAACTTTCAAAGACAGTTTTTAGCACTAATTACTTGCAAGATAATTGAAATTTACCACATCCGACCTAAACTT